>NC_089506.1:1212157-1240395 GCF_036850995.1 Saccopteryx leptura | reverse complement strand
TGTGGGGCTGCACATCCCGCTCCCAGTGTAAGTGAGCACTCCAGTGGGATGCACTTTCCTGTTTCAGGTGTAGACAATATTACATTTGTAGACAGTGTTGAGAAAACAATGTATTTCTTTTTCTAAAAATATTTTACTCACTGGTTACAGAGAGAGGAGAGAGAGAGGAGCGAGAGAGGAGCGGGAAGCACCTGCAGTAGTCTCCCAGTATGCGCTTTGACCAGGTAAGCTAGTGGTTTCCAAGGCAACGTCAGCATTCCAGGTCTACGCTTCATCCACTGCGCCACCCCAGGTCAGTCTAATTATAATTATCATTACTATCATTATTAATATTGCTATTGTTTTATTATTATTAAACAGCATGAGAATACTGCATGTCTTTGTGTAGTATTTTATAATTTTGTTAGTATAGATGATCTGTTTTTGTGAAGCAGATTCCGAGGCATTTAACCTGATTTACTGTTATTGGGTGGGTCTGAAGAAATATAGAATTCATTTAAGAGTTTTTATAAGTGGAATATCTATGTATGACTGTTATTTCTCCTCCAGTGGAGTAAAAATTTTGCTTGTAATAAATGTTAGGTGATTCTCATGAGTCATCCAGGTACATAAACTAGTATGTAGCTGTGGTCAGTATATTGATGTAGGTTTAAGTCATGTGAAAGTAGTTAAAGGTTGAAAGGTAAGAGGCAGAAGTGAGGTCATGTGAGAAGTTGGCAAACATTGTTTTGTGAGTTAAAAGTACACTGATGAGCCAATAAAAGGGTAACATTCATCCTAGCATATGAAATAAGTGTAGGTCTGGGATGCACGCTGTGGTAGTAATCCTAAGTATGGTTAGTCATTACCTGTGCTCCATGTACGCTGTCCGGGGAATATACGCTATGGTCAAAAGTCTTCATTTTTGAGGACGAAAACTTTAGATGGTGAATTCTGTAATCTTAAGAGGTAAGATGAAGGATTGGAAGTGATTTCTGTGTCATGAAATGAAGTGGTGATGGTGAGATGCTTAGTCTGGTTTTGTCCCCAAGTGATTCAGTCTCGTAACACGTGAGATGTTCCTGGACTCCTGAATGTTTTGGAGTGTCTCATCAGACCAGGAAATTCTATTGCAATCGTAGAAAGATGGGAGGTTTTGTGTTTTGTGTTTGTTCATCGTTGGGTTTGAATGTTTATAGTCATAGTTAAAGAGATAAATTGCATTTCATATTTAGGATTTACAATGACCTGCTGTTTGTATTCTAGTGCAGACTTCATGTTGTTCTATGTAGATTAAGGTCTGTCTTTTGAGTACCATGGATCTTTGGGGCTGGGCTTATCTTTTTCCGGGAAGAAGGGCTGTGCATGGTAGGTGTTCTCATGTGCACCTGTTCTTTCTAGTTACTGCTTGCAAATAACACCTAACCCACCACACTGCTGACAATACAAAATGGCGCCATCATGGTCGAATATGCCCTGGGGGCACATTCATTTTTGGTTCAGAAACCTGACATAAGTTGCAAATTTCTGGATAGCAGAATGATAGGAATATAGCATTTTTCTTATTTCTCCTTTGAAAGTATTTTCTAATTTTATTAGTGATTTATGTTAGGGTTTTATTTTATTTTTAAGATGTGTCTTTGAAAAGATGTAAACATGACAATATTGTTATTACCTTTACTTATAGGTTTCTCGGTGGATGGTGTGGTAAGCCATAAAGAGAGCATATGTAACTGAAGTGTATTGAAATGTCTAAGAAGGTGGTTTATAGTTTAGTAGGGTCAATTTTTCTTTTCTTTTTTTTTTTTTAAATAAATCAGGGTACATATTTTCAAAGAAAACATGTCCAGGTTATCCTGTCATTCAATTCTGTTGCATACCCATCACCCAAAGTCAGATTGTCCTCCGTCACCTTCTATCTAGTTTTCTTTGTGCCCCTCCCCCACCCCTCCCCACCTCCCTCCCTCCCAAACCACCACACTCTTGTCCATGTCTCTTAGCATCGTTTTTATGTCCCACCAATGTATGGAATCCTGCAGTTCTTGTTTTTTTCTGATTTACTTATTTCACTCCATATAATGTTATCAAGATCCCACCATTTTGTTGTAAGTGATCCGATGTCATCATTTCTTATGGCTGAATAGTAATATGTGCCACATCTTCTTTATCTAGTCTTCTATTTTTTTTTACAGTGATTAAAGCCTTTAAGCAAACTCTTGGCCAATACAGCAAGAATCCATAAAAGAGTAGTGTCCTTAACATGTTCACCAAGTCCAAGTTGGCCCCAACACCATGCCAAATTCCTGCAAATGCAACCCAACCCCAGTTCAGTCTGTTAGGAGCTGTCACAAGGAGCAGGAGTCCTGGAAAAGTCCACATCCAGGAAAAGTCCGCATGGCACTGGAATTGTCACAATTCTATACTTTGCAGCTCACGTCCAAGTCCCAATGACTGCTGCTTCTAGCTGGTAATGATTCTAGGGTCAATTTTTAAAGAGTTACAAGCATTCTTTTTTTTTTTTTAAGAGAGACAGACAGGAACAGAGAGATGAGAAGCATCAATCATCTGTTTTTTCCTTGTGACACCTTAGTTGTTCATTGATTGCTTTCTCATACGTGCCTTCACCGTGGGCCTTCAGCAGACCGAGTAACCAGTGACATTGGGTCCAAGCTGGTGAGCTTTGCTCACACCAGATGAGCCCGTGCTCAAGCTGGCGACCTTGGGGTCTTGAACCTGGGTCCTTTCGCATCCAAGTCCGACGCTCTATCCATTGTGCCACCTCCTGGTCAGGCTACGAGTATTCTTAAAAACTATCTTAGCTGTATTGTTTGGGGACTGTGAAATAGTTATGTATATTGAATTTTATTTGCCACTTAGAGTTTTTAAAAAAAAAAATATATCCATATTGATGTTTTGTGGGAGGGGCAGTGTATAGGTTTTGAAAGGTTTGCCGTATCCCCCAATGAGAGAGGTGTGTTCAATTGCTTTTTATAATTATGCCTTTTTCTTTTTCATTTTATGTCTGTGATTTATTATTTGAGTTTGTTACTTATAGCTTGTGAAGTTAGATATTCACAGTTATTGGAATGTACTGAAATGAATTTCTGTCTATAATTTGTAGGACCAACTTTTGCTCTCCATTGCATGGTATCCAAATATGTTTTGGTTTTGTTTCCATTTCTTTTTATTTGTTGCTGTGTTACAGTGTAGGTGGCTCCAGCATTTTCTATTAGTTGTGCATGTGTATTAACATCCACAGGAAGTAATTTTTGCACATAGTAGGATGTAGGGGTGTAATTTATTTTTCTAATGTAGCTGTTGTAACACCAGTTATTTTATGATGAAAATATTTCCTGTGATGTAAAGAGACACCTTTATGGTGTAAGAATAGATACGAGTTTGCATCTAGTACTGAAGGTTCTGTTCCAAGAAGTAGGCTATTAATGTCTATTGGTAAGGAAAAAGGTGTTTTTTATTTTTAAAGTGATGTATAGTTTGCATTAGGTTGAGGATCAGGGTTCCAGAATACAGGTTTATTTGTTGTTTGTTTTATATTGTAGAGGAACTGAAGCTATGTGAAACTGGTAAATAGCAGGGTTCTGTGGTCTATTAAAAAAATTGTTTTGAGAAGTGTATTTGTAGACAGGAATCCATGTTTAATTTAACCAAAGCAAAAGAATATCAGTATAGAGGGTGAATGCTGGATTGTAGAAAAGTAGGAAGAAAGATTGTTAGTGACATTCAGAAACAGTTGTGAAAGACTGAATAGTTGAATCCTGAGGAGAAGCAGAGATTGTGACACACCCAGTCTGGTTCATCAGAGAGTGATTCAGTGCTCAAGCTGTGAGATGTTCCTTGCCTCTCGGATTTTCTGGGGCATCATGTTAGGCTAAGATCCTATTAAGCAGTTTTTGAAGATGGTTTGTAATTGTTTTTTTTTCCAGGTGTCTGTTTCTGGGTGGATAGGTCAAGAGAGTCAGCATTTGTGATCTAGGATTCCAACCGACCTGCTGTTTGTATTCTATTTTTTATGTGGTGCTATATAGAGTAGGTGTGAGATTTGAGTAGTAGTGACCTTTTGGGACAGATCAGTCTTTGTCCTGAGGAAACATCCCCTGCATATACTAGGTGTCAGGGGTACTAGTTAATTCTATCCACTGCTGGCAAGTAATGCTCATTTTCACACCCACATGGAGAATGTGAAACTCCAGTTATCTTGGACAGTTAGTAAAGAACCGGCCTAGATATTCATCCAGTCACTTATACCCAAGGTGAGTAGTTTCCTCTGACCGGCCTACTGCATTTACACATGAAGAGCCACTCCTGGAAAGGAAGGTGTTCCAGGCTGGGGCATCTGAACAAGTTGGATGCCTGTCTGGCTGCAAAGGGATCAGGCGGATGGAGCCGCTGAGTCTTCTGCTGTGGTCAACGTAACACTGCGGAGTCTCATTCCTTTCCATGGTGAGTGTCTTTGTCGTGGGATTGTCTGAAAAACGAAGACTGCTGTACGTGGGTGGGCCCGACTCGTGCCGGTAGAACGATGCGACTCCTTGGACAGTGCATCCAGACAGGTAAGACTTGGGGTGTCATGAAGCTAATGCTCCCCGATGGAACTCTACCGGCGTGTTTTCCTCCTGCCCCCGTGTTTGGAACGGAAGGAGCGTTCCTGGGCCTTCGAAAGGGGGTGTCTTCTGGGAATGTTAGCTGCTCTTGGAAGTATTTTTCTGAGGAGGGTACGGTCTCCCGGAGTGTGGGGTGCGACGCTTTCACTTTCATTCCTTTCCCGTTGCTTCTGCCCGGACACGGCTCGCAGTCTGTGACGTGATTTCGATGTGTGTTCTCTGGCTGCTCTTTGTGGAGAGTTCCCACGTTACTATATACCCGGTGCCCATATTCTGTGTACTGGGAACTAAGATGGTGTTTAGGATTGTTACTGTCTGATGTGCGTGTTGGCCATTTTATTTTCCGATTGAGTAGATGTCCTTGAGCATCACTTCGAAGTGCGGCTCCGCGCTGCCCTCCCGTGGACATGTGTGGGAATCGCATGGAAGCCTGCGTCCTGAGAGGGATGCACTGACTTTGGTGTATTGATTCAGTTGTATTGGTTTCAGTCTCGTCTTAACATTCTTTTGCATCGTTGATGACGGCTGTCTAGTGGCTGGGGGGGGGGGGGGGGAATACCCTAGAGAGGAGGTCGGAAGAAGGAGGAGTCATGTGGCGTGAGTTGAGAATGGACACAGTGGGGACACGGGAGGAAAAAAGGGTTGTGACAGACCGGATCCCAAGAGGTAAGATTTCGCTGTCTCGTGAGGGGTTTGGTCTTTCACAGTCCTATGTTCACTGTGCTCTCTGTTACTATCCGCGGATTTCATGGAATTCTGTAGATATTGAACAGTGATCAGGACATTGTGAGTTTGCTTTTTAATCTCATTCTGTCCACTTATTTTAGGGCGCCTTCTTCCAGAGGTTGAGTGACGGTCCTTTCTGTTGCTGTTCGGTGTTAGCCTTTCTTTAAGTGCCGCGAGGCGTGGCGGCAGGGTTTCCTTACAGGTGTGTTTGGGGAGTCCTGTTCATAGAGACTTTATTTTTTTCATCTGGTTTCTGATTTCTCAATTCACTAGGGTGGTGAGAACTAGCGTGAAACCCGTCTTCCGGAATGATTGTGGACACTTGATTCACAGCTCAATTTAGCCTCACAGCTACTGTGCTCTGGGTTTGACTCACTACTTCCCTCCTGTGGACATCTATAGTTATTACATGTTATTGTCATTCAGCAAGTCCCTTGGCAGGCTGCGGTCTGCGCTGTGGGAATGCCGCAGGCCTTCTTTACTAGAACGTTACTTACAGTGTATCATTATGTTCTACTTCCATTTTCTGGACCATATTGTGTGAAACCGAGAAATGCAGTTTCCGGTATTTCGATCCTTGGAGGTCCCTTGCAACTGTCTACATAGTCTGGCATGGACTGAAAACGCTTTTCACGTGAGAAGTCCCAATCCAAGTGTTATTAATGTTAATGGGGTGACATCAATAAATCAGGGTACATATATTTAAAGAAAACATGTCCAGTTTATCTTGTCATTCACTTATGTTGCATACCCATCACCCAAAGTCAGATTGTCCTCTGTCACCCTCTATCTAGTTTTCTTTGTGGAAATTTATTTTGAGAGCCAATTTTTTTTTAACGTCAACAATATAGGTAGGTACATTATTATTAACTTAATTAGAGTACTCCTAAGCTGGCCTTTGCTAAACACTCTAGAGGCCAAAGAGCCACATATGGCTCGTGAGCCGTAGTTTGCCAACCAAGGCAAACCTATCATTAATATTGTTCTTCGACTTCCTATCAATACCCCTCCTCATCCTAAAAACATGACTTCTGCCCCTAATAATTATTGCCAGTTTAACCTGGCAAAAGAGCCCACAGCACAGAGAAAGCTGTATATCACCATGCCTATTCTTCTACAGGCATTCTTAACTATAACATTTACAACCACAGAGGGTAGAAGTTTGCAGGAGAAAGAGTTTTGGCATCTAGAATTCCAGAGTCTCTCTGATGCTGAATAGTCCTGTACATCAACATTCAAAGAAAATTTTTAAAAAATAAAAAGCATGATAAAGAAGATTTGCAGGAGATTCAGGATATGACTCCTTTTATATTTTTAAAAATTGACCTTTAAATATTTTCCAGGTACACTTTAATAATACTTGACTTTACAGATTGTAAGAAATACCTGTAATTCAAAAGGTTTGACAGGTGATAGTAAATAATTTTCCTACATATGTGGGAGTATTGTCTGTTTTAATCAGTTAGGAAGTATTAAAATAGAAAATACGTACAAACAATGAGATAAACATGCTTAGTAGCCTTACTTGTTCTGGTAGAGGCTACAATAAATCTAGAATAAGTATGCTCGGACATGTGGACAAAGGATTGTTTGACAAATGAAGGTTTATGAGTAACTTTTATTTGCCAAGATTGTCCTATAGGAGTCCACGAGGGTCAGCTCTTAATGAGGGGACAGATTGTAGTATAGGACACTTTAGAAAGGATTTAAAAATCTGCAGCAAGGGCATTCCCTTGTGGTAAAGCTCCAGGGAGCATGTAGTGAGCTCGACTATGTCCTATAAAACATGGAGCTCTAGGTTGTCGAACAAGTCTTTGAAGAAGGAGAAATTGCTGAAATAGTTCCTCACCAGCAGTTGTTCCTAAGACAGAAGTGTCTATGTGGAAACAACCATAAGTAAATATTTGCTGTCTATACAGATTAAAGGAGGAACATGGCAAAGGCTGAAAAGCCATGATAATGGCACGTAATTCTACTCTTTGAGAGCTTATTTTAAGGTGACTGTTTCAGTATAAACTCGTCCATCAATTATTCAGCCTGCTATTTTTTAGCTGGACCCAACAGTAAAGACTGTAGCTGCTTTTGGAATGGGCTCATTAACAATTGTCTTAGAAAAGACAAATGTAGTAATTATTGAAAATTGAACTATTTTTATCAGCTGGATAGTGAGAATCAATTTGGCTTGTAAAATTTGCAAAAGGGAATTTGCCATTTAGTGGAAGTTTTCCAGAGCCATAATTGTTGATTCTTTTAAAAAGGAACAACAATAATTTGAGGCTCAAAACCTGTAAGCTGTAAAAGTTGCCTATGCTCCTTGATAATCAAGGAGGCAAGAAGATCAAAATACAGAGATAAAATTTTTTTTATGAGTAACAGCTAAATGGATCCATTAGGAGTAGGACCTGAAGCTTGTCAGAATAGACCCATTGGAGTGTAGCTTGAGGGACAAATTAGTAAGGCAATTGGTTCTTCAGGATTTATGCATTTTACTTGTGCTTGCTGCAAGGCCTTTTTCTACATGCAGTAAAGCTGACTCTCCTGCAGCTTTAGGTTGCTGAGGGGAAGCTGGGTCATCTGAATCATTAAGAATATAAAAAATTGGTTTCAGTTCCTTGATAGTTAATTTCAAGGAAGGTCTAAGGCAGTTAATGTCTCCTGACAATTTCTGAAAATCAGTAAAAGTTTGCAAATGATCTGTCCTGATTTCTCATTTTTGTGGAGGAATTTTTTGTCCCTCAATAATTTGTCCTAGATGAGAGAAAGAAAAGATTGCTGTACCTTTTCCGGAGATATATAAAGTCCCGATTCTTTCAAAAAGTATTCTAGTTGTTGTAAAATGGTCAGCACACTGTCTTTACCTGCATGAGCAATAAGAATATCATCCATATAATGAATTATGTACTCCTCAGGGTGGTGCCGTCATACTGGAGAGATAGCTTGAGCAACATATTTCTGGCATAAGGTAGGACTGTCAGCCATACCTTGAGCGAAAACGTTCCACTGGTATCACTCCACGGGAGCCTGGAAATTTTTTATTTTTTTTTGTATTTTTCTGAAGTTAAAAACGGGGAGGCAGTCAGACAGACTACCGCATGCGCTGGACCAGGATCCACCCAGCATACCCACGGGGGGGGGGGGGGATGCTCTGCCCATCTGGGGCATTGCTCTGCCACAACCAGAGCCATTCTAGCGCCTCAGGCAGAGGCCACAGAGCCATCCTCAGCACCTGGGCAAACTTTGCTCCAATGGAGCCTTGGCCATGGGAGGGGAAGAGAGAGACAGAGAGGAAGGAGAGGGGGAGGGGTGGAGAAGCAAATGGGCGCTTCTCCGGTGTGCCCTGGCCGGGAATCGAACCCGGACTCCTGCACAGCAGGCAAATGCTCTACCACTGAGTCAACCAGCCAGGGCCTCGGGAGCCTGGAAATTTAATGAAGGAACACTGAATGTAAAATGCTTGAAACATGAGGGCTTGAAGGAAAGTCAAAAACAATCCTTCAAGTCAACAATTATAAGGTGAAAATTCCATGTAATGGCAGTAGGAGAAGGGAGTCCTAGCTGGATAAGACTTATAACTTCATAGTCTTATTTATTGTTCTCAAATCTTGTAATAACCTCCAGTTTCCTAATTTCTTCTTCTTCTTTTTTTTATGTGCCCTAGGCATGAAACAGCTCTGGCCACCAAGACAGGCATCAAACTAGGATGTACTAGGGCTGAATACCTGATTTGCCCCTGATATAAGAGCAGCACTACCAATCAGGTTCCTCCTTGCCCATTGCCAGAGGCTCTGGTTTTCTTTTTTTTTTTTTAAATCTTTTAATTACAGTTGATAACTTTATTTATTTATTTACTCATTTTAGAGAGGAGAAGGAGAGACAGAGAGAGAGAGAGAGAGAGAGAGAGAGAGGAGAGACAGAGAGAGAGAAGGGGGGAGGAGCTGGAAGCATCAACTCCCATATGTGCCTTGACCAGGCAAGCCCAGGGTTTCGAACCGGCGACCTCAGCATTTCCAGGTCAACGCTTTATCCACTGCGCCACCACAGGTCAGGCTCTGGTTTTCTTTTAGTAACAAATATAGGCATATTTCATAGGCTATTAGAAGTTTGACAGTGCCCAAGCTGTAACTGCTCTTCTAGCAATTGAGTAGCTGCCCTAAATTTCTCCTGAGAGAAGGGCCGTTGGTCTACCCATAGACCATCATCTGATTTCCAAGTAATTATGTCTGTACAATGCATTATTGGGGTAGCAGGAGTTACCAAGGCCCCTATGCTAAATTTTCATACCCTAATCCATGCCTTCTGGTATTAGGTGTCTAATATTATTATTATTATGTCTGGTATTACAAGTGTCTATGGTGGTGAGAATGCCCCGCTATTCTTTCCCTAATCCCTTAGTGGGCAAAAAACCCTGATCATTTGAACACTGACTAATGTTGTGAAATAGGAACACTGACAATGCTCCTATATTTTTTTAAAAAAAACATCTCTACCCCACAAATTAAGTGGATATCCAGGGAGCACATAAGGCTGAGAAAGTCCAGTATAACCTTTTTTATCTTCCCATTGCAAAAATATAGAGCTTTGTTGTGGGGACTTACTTTGTCCTATGCCTCACAGCTCAGAGACTGCTTTATAAGTGGGGTAGAAAGAATGCTAATATTGCTCAGCAAAAACAGATACATTAGCTTCTGTATCTAAGAGTCTTGTGAACTCATTCCCTTGTATTATTAGCTCCATTTCAGGGCATTTCTTTCCTATCTTTTAATTTCAATAGGCAAAATCAGAGGAGCTAAATTCCTAATTTTTTTAGGGCCCCTTTTGCAGGGTGTGGCCTGAGAAACAGAATTAGCTTCCTTACAGTATTCTTCTAACTGCCTGAAGCAGCTTGAGACAAATTCTTAAAATGACTTATCAGTGCCCTGCTTCATTCTGCTCAATTCCTTTGTTTTACCTACCTGAGTATAACCTTACACATAAACAATACAATTTACACACAGAAAAACAAGTATAACATATAACTTTGATTAATCCTAATATTTGAATTGCTGTTTGGCTCCTAACTTTGAACATGCCTCATAATGCACTAACCAAATTAGTAAATCATAAGAATCAACATTTTGTTCTCTTTAAATTTTAATGAGCGCTCCATATAAGTTGTAAAATTATTTTTTCAACATTAGAGCTGGCATTTCCAATTTTTACATGCAAGAACTCAATTCAGGCCTTAAAAACAAAACATTTTAGACAACATTAAACAATGACTAAACAGAAACAAGAATTAGATGAACCAGACAAATTAGAGAGAAACTGAAATTTCACCGCAGTGCCAGATTAGAAAGATACTTGTCAGATTTTAGTCAGGGCATTTTCTGAGAGAAACCGAAGGATGGGATTCAACAAAATCTTCCTGAGAAAATTTGCTTTCAGCAGCAGCTTGAGAAATTTTATAGTGAAATCCACCAGTGGTCCCTTGCCTAAATTTCTAGGCCAAGAAAGGGAGAGAAACAAAATAACAGTTTGGAGGATTGTTGCTAACACATTAAAGAAAGTCAGACAATAACAGGAAAAGCTATAACTTGAATAGCTGAGTGTCCAAACCGTTCTTAAATTCCATAGTTGCTGTAACTGGCATCTCAGGAAGACCATGACAAGACTTCTCTTCTACCTCAATTTTAGCTGAGTGGCAGACCAAGCACCTGGAGAGAACTAGGAGTAGCCACACTGTCCCACGTTCCTTAGCCCCCAAACCGCAAAGTACAGGACCACCTGCCACAGTATCTTCACACCATTGCCTTTTCAGAACTTTACCTACTTGCTCCCCTGTAGCAGAACTAACCATTCTCTCCTTCAGAAACCAGGGGCATATATCTTGAATATATTGTAAAAATCATTCTAGCTGCATAACTCTAATTACAGAAAGGCCCCCTGCTTTTGAACCTAATTGTCCCATAATTTATTACTCCTGACTGTAATCTCCCCCAAAACTTTCTTTACTCACTGTGCGCCCTTGGAGAGTTCCGTCACCTGCCTTGAGTTTAGTTCTTTCATACCTAGGATTCTGTTCGGGAGCCACTTGCCATGAACCACATGGCTAGTAATTCTGGGTACTGAGGGAGACCAGGGCGTAATTAAGGAAATAGAATTCACTGAGAAAAGAGGATGGGATCAGGAGGCCTCTTCAATGCTGATGGGAAAATCAGAGAGAGAACCCCCGGTCTTTGCTATGTTGTAGAGCAGAGACAATTAAAGCCTTTAAGTCAATATACAGATAGAGAAGTCTCTGTTACAAAGCCACTCATCTGAAGCATAAATTGGATTCCGCATTAGAGTGCACCACCCTACATCATGCAGTAGTCAAGGGTGTGGGGAAAAGGTTTCCGTTGAAAAGATATTAGCATTAAAGAATCTTCATGTTAAAAGATGTTAGTATTAAAAGATGTTAGTATTAAAGGATCTTAGTATTAAAAGATCTCAGTATTAGTAGGTGGACAATCCCTGAGCTCTTAGGAACACTATTTTTAGAGCCGGAAAAGGAGAACTGAATCCTTACCAGCTCCCCATCTTCTAAGGTGAGCTTAACTTCCCACCAACCAGAAGTCCGAAGTCTTTTCCTTCCGTGCCATGCCATGAACCTAAACCACACCCGAGACCCTGGGCCAAACTCTTCCTGAGAGCCCTCTCTCCTCTCCTCAGGGCTCTGGACTACCCCCCAAAGTGCCCTTTTTAATAAACGTAGTGGACCACCAGTGACTGCCCCCTCCAGGCTCCAAGCTCGGAAGTGATACAGCCATCATTCCAACCCACAGCATTGCCAGGCCCTCCCCAACTGTCACCTGCCTGCTTCAGGGCTCGGCCCCCTTTTCTGAGACCCTCCTAGCCCCCAGCCCCACAAACCCCTTTGCCCGCACAAATTGTCCTCTCCCTTCCCCAACCACCACACCAGCGCCCACAGTCCCGGCCGGGTCCCCCACAGCCGTCCTGTCGGCTTGTAAACACCCCTTTGTTTCCAGACGCCCCCTCCTGAATCCATAACACCCACCATCCTCCAAATGCCCTCTGCCCGGGCCTGGCCGGCCCTTACCCCCTCAACCTGGCTGCCAACGCCCCACCCCCGTTTGACGGCACCAGGGTAAGTCCCGACGCCCCAAACCCCACAACCGCCCCGGCCAGCCCTACATTCCTCGCCAGGTCCCCCACAGCCGTCCTGTCGGCTTGTAAACACCCCTTTGTTTCCAGACGCCCGTTCCTGATTCCATTAACACCCTCCGTCCTCCAAATGCCCTCTGCACGGACCTGGCCCACCCTTACCCCCTCAACCTGGCTGCCAACGCCCCACCCCAGTTTGACCGCACCAGGGTAAGTCCCGACGCCCCAAACCCCACAACCGCCCCGGCCAGCCCTACAGTCCCGGCCAGGTCCCCCACAGCCGTCCTGTCGGCTTGTAAACACCCTTTGTTTCCAGACGCCCCTTCCTGATTCCATTAACACCCTCCGTCCTCCAAATGCCCTCTGCCCGGGCTTGGCCCACCCTTACCCCCTCAACCTGGCTGCCAAGGCCCCACCCCCGTTTGACGGCACCAGGGTAAGTCCCCGACCCCCTGAACCCCACAATCCCTCCAGGCCAGCCCCTACAGTTCCACCCAGGACCCCCACAGCCGTCCTGTCGGCTTGTAAACACCCCTTTGTTTCCAGACGCCCCCTCCTGAATCTATAACACCCGCCGTCCTCCAAATGCCCTCTGCCCGGGCCTGGCCCACCCTTACCCCCTCAACCTGGCTGCCAAGGCCCCACCCCCGTTTGACGGCACCAGGGTAAGTCCCCGACCCCCTGAACCCACAATCCCTCTAGGCCAGCCCCTACAGTCCCGGCCAGGTCCCCCACAGCCGTCCTGTCGGCTTGTAAACACCCCTTTGTTTCCAGACGCAACCCTCCTGAATCCATAACACCCGCCGTCCTCCAAATGCCCTCTGCCCGGGCCTGGCCCGCCCTTACCCCTCAACCTGGCTGCCAACGCCCCACCCCCGTTTGACGGCGCCAGGGTAAGTCCCCGAACCCCCGAACCCCACAATCACCCCAGGCCAGCTTCTACAGTCCGACCAGGTCCACCACAGCCGTCCTTTTGGCTTGTAAACACCCCTTTGTATCCAGACGCCCCCTCCTGATTCCATAACACCCGCCGTCCTTCAAATGCCCTCTGCCCGGGCCTGGCCCGCCCTTACCCCCTCAACCTGGCTGCCAAATCCCCACCCCCGTTTGACGGCACCAGGGTAAGTCCCCGACCCCCCGAACCCCACAATCGCCCCAGGCCGAACCCGCAGCTACCCCCGCCATTTCGTGCCCCCTCCAGCGCCCTGACCGCCCCCCCGCACACCCCAGCTCGCCTCCCCTGCGGCCCTTCACCGCCCCCCAAAAATAGGTCTTAGTATTAAAAGACCTTAGTATTAAAGGATCTTAGTATTAAAAGATCTTAATGTTAAGAGATCTTAGTATTAATGGAGTAGGAATGCATTAGTCTTAAACTAAGCCTTATGCCAGGGGTCCCCAAACTGTTTACACAGGGGGCCAGTACTAATAAATCTTCTTTACTTTAAAATGACTGTATTGACAGTTGTATTACGCACAACAATTGTAATAATAGGCTCCCACTGACTAATGGTTTGAATGGGCTTTGAAATGAACATGTTGGCTATCATTTCAGTATTAATAAGACAATATAATCCTCAGTCAGTAGAAGGCGCCACTAAATATTTCTTAACAGAAGCCACTGCCTCTGTGCTCCTTATGTTGGCTATTATTATCAACTTATTATACTCAGGCCAATGAACATTCACAAAACTAATAAACCCAACAGTATCAATCATCACGAGCTTAGCCCTAGCCATAAAAATAGGCCTGGCCCCCTTTCACTTCTGAGTCCCTGAAGTTACACAAGCATCTCCCTTTCATCTAGCCTGATTTTACTTCCATGATAAAAACCTCCACCACGGTCAGTCCTTGATGTAATCAGCCCTGTTAGTAACCTAGAGCTAATTCTACTCATATCCACTTTATCTATTGCAGTCGGGGTCTGAGGAGGACTCAACCAAAGAGAACTGCGCAAAATCTAGCATACTCCTCAATTACCCACAGAGGATGACTAACCTCGATCTTTTTCTTATAATAAATAAATTTTTATTAATTTTAATGGGGTGATATCAATAAATCAAGGTACATATATTCAAGGAAAATATGTTCAGGTTATCTTGTCATTTAATTATGTTGCATACCCATTACCCAAAGTCACGTTTCTTCCATCACCTTCTATCTAGTTTTCTTTGAGCCCCTTCCCCTCTTTCTGTTCCTCCCCCCCCCTTCGTAACCACCACACACTTGTTCTTGTCTCTTAGTTTTGTTTTTATGTCCCACCAATGTATGGAATCATGCAGTTCTTGGTTTTTTCTGATTTACTTATTTCACTTTGTATAATGTTATAAAGATGTCACCATTTTGTTGTAAATGATCCGATGTCATAATTTCTTATGGCTGAGTAGTATACCATAATGTATATGTGCCATATCTTCTTTATCCAGTCATCCATATATATATAAATATAATATATATATATATATATATATATATATATTTTTTTTTTTTTTTTTTTAACGTGATGAAAGGCTTTAAACCAACTCTTGGCCAGTACAGCAATAATACATAAAAGAGCCGCTTGCCATGAACCAACATGGCTAGTAATTCTGGGTCCTGAGGGAGACCGGGGCGTAATTAAGGAAATAGACTTCACTGAGAAAAGAGGTTGGGATCGGGAGGCCTCTTCAATTCTGATGGGAAAATCAGAGAGAGAACCCCCGGTCTTTGCTGTGTTGTAGAGCAGAGACAATGAAAGCCTTTACGTCAATATACAGATAGAGAAGTCTCTGATACAAAGCCACTCATCTGAAGCATAAATTGGATTCCGCATTAGAGTGCACCACCCTACATCATGCAGTAGTCAAGGGTGTGGGGAAAAGGTTTACGTTGAAAAGATATTAGCATTAAAGAATCTTAATGTAAAAGACCTTAGTATTAAAAGATGTTAGTATTAAAGGATCTTAGTATTAAAAGATCTCAGTATTAGTAGGTGGACAATCACTGAGCTCTTAGGAACACTATTTTTAGAGCCGGAAAAGGAGAACTGAATCCTTACCAGCTCCCCATCTTCTAAGGTGAGCTTAACTTCCCACCAACCAGAAGTCCGAAGTCTTTTCCTTACATGCCATGCCATGAACCTAAACCACACCCGAGACCCTGGGCCAAACTCTTCCTGAGAGCCCTCTCTCCTCTCCTCAGGGCTCTGGACTACCCCCCAAAGTGCCCTTTTTAATAAGCGTAGTGGACCACCAGTGACTGCCCCCTCCAGGCCCCAAGCTCGGAAGTGATACAGCCATCATTCCAACCCACAGCATCGCCTAGCCCTCCCCAACTGTCACCTGCCTGCTTCAGGGCTCGGCCCCCTTTTCTGAGACCCTCCTAGCCCCCAGCCCCACAAACCCCTTTGCCCGCACAAATTGTCCTCTCCTTCCCCAACCACCACACCAGCGCCCACAGTCCCGGCCGGGTCCCCCACAGCCGTCCTGTCGGCTTGTAAACACCCCTTTGTTTCCAGACGCCCCCTCCTGATTCCATAACACCCGCCGTCCTCCAAATGCCCTCTGCCCGGGCCTGGCCGGCCCTTACCCCCTCAACCTGGCTGCCAACGCCCCACCCCCGTTTGACGGCACCAGGGTAAGTCCCGACGCCCCAAACCCCACAACCGCCCCGGCCAGCCCTACAGTCCCGGCCAGGTCCCCCACAGCCGTCCTGTCGGCTTGTAAACACCCTTTGTTTCCAAACGCCCCTTCCTGATTCCATTAACACCCTCCGTCCTCCAAATGCCCTCTGCCCAGGCCTGGCCCGCCCTTACCCCCTCAACCTGGCTGCCAACGCCCCCCCCCGTTTGTGGCACCAGGGTAAGTCCCCGACACCCCGAACCCCACAATCCCTCCAAGCCAGCCCCTACAGTCCCGGCCAGGTCCCCCACAGCCGTCCTGTCGGCTTGTAAACACCCCTTTGTTTCCAGACGCCCCCTCCTGATTCCATAACACCCGCCGTCCTCCAAATGCCCTCTGCCCGGGCCTGGCCCACCCTTACCCCCTCAACCTGGCTGCCAAAGCCCCACCCCCGTTTGACGGCGCCAGGGTAAGTCCCCGCCCCCCGAACCCACAATCCAGGCCAGCCTACAGTCCGACCAGGTCCCCACAGCCGTCCTGTCGGCTTGTAAACACCCCTTTGTATCCAGACGCCCCCTCCTGATTCCATAACACCCGCCGTCCTTCAAATGCCCTCTGCCCGGGCCTGGCCCGCCCTTACCCCCTCAACCTGGCTGGCAGAGCCCCACCCCCGTTTGACGGCACCAGGGTAAGTCCCCGACCCCCCGAACCCCACAATCGCCCCAGGCCGAACCCCAAGCTACCCCCGCCATTTCGTGCCCCCTCCAGCGCCCTGACCGCCCCCCCAAAATAGGTCTTAGTATTAAAAGACCTTAGTATTAAAGGATCTTAGTATTAAAAGATCTTAGTATTAAGAGATCTTAGTATTAATGGAGTGGGAATGCATTAGTCTTAAACTAAGCCTTATGCCAGGGGTCCCCAAACTTTTTACACAGGGGGCCAGTACTAATAAATCTCCTTTTCTTTAAAATGACTGTATTGACAGTTGTATTACGCACAACAATTGTAATAATAGGCTCCCACTGACTAATGGTTTGAATGGGCTTTGAAATGAACATGTTGGCTATCATTTCAGTATTAATAAGACAATATAATCCTCAGTCAGTAGAAGGCGCCACTAAATATTTCTTAACAGAAGCCACTGCCTCTGTGCTCCTTATGTTGGCTATTATTATCAACTTATTATACTCAGGCCAATGAACATTCACAAAACTAATAAACCCAACAGTATCAATCATCACGAGCTTAGCCCTAGCCATAAAAATTGGCCTGGCCCCCTTTCACTTCTGAGTCCCAGAAGTTACACAAGCATCTCCCTTTCATCTGGCCTGATTTGACTTCCATGATAAAAACCTCCACCACCGTCAGACCTTGATGTAATCAGCCCTGTTAGTAACCTAGAGCTAATTCTACTCATATCCACTTTATCTATTGCAGTCGGGGTCTGAGGAGGACTCAACCAAACAGAACTGCGCAAAATCTAGCATACTCCTCAATTACCCACAGAGGATGACTAACCTCGATCTTTTTCTTATAATAAATAAATTTTTATTAATTTTAATGGGGTGATATCAATAAATCAAGGTACATATATTCAAGGAAAATATGTTCAGGTTATCTTGTCATTTAATTATGTTGCATACCCATTACCCAAAGTCACGTTTCTTCCATCACCTTCTATCTAGTTTCCTTTGTGCCCCTTCCCCTCTTTCTGTTCCTCCCCCCCCCCCTTCGTAACCACCACACACTTGTTCTTGTCTCTTAGTTTCGTTTTTATGTCCCACCAATGTATGGAATCATGCAGTTCTTGGTTTTTTCTGATTGACTTATTTCACTTTGTATAATGTTATAAAGATGTCACCATTTTGTTGTAAATGATCCGATGTCATAATTTCTTATGGCTGAGTAGTATACCATAATGTATATGTGCCATATCTTCTTTATCCAGTCATCTATATATATATATATATATATATATTTTTTTTTTTTTTTTTTTTTTTTTACCGTGATGAAAGGCTTTAAACCAACTCTTGGCCAGTACAGCAATAATACATAAAAGAGCCACTTGCCATGAACCAACATGGCTAGTAATTCTGGGTCCTGAGGGAGACCGGGGCGTAATTAAGGAAATAGACTTCACTGAGAAAAGAGGATGGGATCGGGAGGCCTCTTCAATTCTGATGGGAAAATCAGAGAGAGAACCCCCGGTCTTTGCTGTGTTGTAGAGCAGAGACAATTAAAGCCTTTAAGTCAATATACAGATAGAGAAGTCTCTGATACAAAGCCACTCATCTGAAGCATAAATTGGATTCCGCATTAGAGTGCACCACCCTACATCATGCAGTAGTCAAGGGTGTGGGGAAAGGGTGTACGTTGAAAAGATATTAGCATTAAAGAATCTTCATGTTAAAAGATCTTAGTATTAAAAGATGTTAGTATTAAAGGATCTTAGTATTAAAAGATCTCAGTATTAGTAGGTGGACAATCCCTGAGCTCTTAGGAACACTATTTTTAGAGCCGGAAAAGGAGAACTGAATCCTTACCAGCTCCCCATCTTCTAAGGTGAGCTTAACTTCCCACCACCCAGAAGTCCCAAGTCTTTTCCTTCCGTGCCATGCCATGAACCTAAACCACACCCGAGACCCTGGCCCAAACTCTTCCTGGGAGGCCTCTCTCCTCTCCTCAGGGCTCTGGACTACCCCCCAAAGTGGCCTTTTTAATAAGCGTAGTGGAGATCCCCACCGCATTCTACAACCTCTTCGGTGGACCACCAGTGACTGCCCCCTCCAGGCCCCAAGCTCGGAAGTGATACAGCCATCATTCCAACCCACAGCATCCCCTAGCCCTCCCCAACTGTCACCTGCCTGCTTCAGGGCTCGGCCTCCTTTTCTGAGACCCTCCTAGCCCCCACCCCCACAAACCCCTTTGCCCGCACAAATTGTCCTCTCCCTCCCCCAACCACCACACCAGCGCACACAGTCCCGGCCGGGTCCCCCACAGCCGACCTGTCGGCTTGTAAACACCCCTTTGTTTCCAGACGCAACCCTCCTGATGCCATAACACCCGCCGTCCTCCAAATGCCCTCTGCCCGGGCCTGGCCCGCCCTTACCCCCTCAACCTGGCTGCCACCGCCCCACCCCCGTTTGACGGCACCAGGGTAAGTCCCGACGCCCCGAACCCCACAACCGCCCCGGCCAGCCCTACATTCCTCGCCAGGTCCCCCACAGCCGTCCTGTCGGCTTGTAAACACCCCTTTGTCTCCAGAAGCCCCGTCTTGATTCCATTAACACCCTCCGTCCTCCAAATGTCCTCTGCCCGGGCCTGGCCCGCCCTTACCCCCTCAACCTGGCTGCCAACGCCCCACCCCCGTTTGACGGCACCAGGGTAAGTCCCGAAGCCCCGAACCCATCAACCGCCCCGGCCAGCCCTACAGTCCCGGCCAGGTCCCCCACAGCCGTCCTGTCGGCTTGTAAACACCCCTTTGTTTCCAGACGCCCCTTCCTGATTCCATTAACACCCTCCGTCCTCCAAATGTCCCTGCCGGGCCCTGGCCGCTTACCCCCTCAACCTGGCTGCCAACGCCCCACCCCCGTTTGACGGCACCAGGGTAAGTCCCCGAACCCCACAATCGCCCCAGGCCGAACCCCAAGCTACCCCCGCCATTTCGTGCCCCCTCCAGCGCCATGAACGCCCCCCGCACACCTCAGCTCGCCTCCCCTGCGGCCCTTAACCGCCCCCCCAAAATAGGTCTTAGTATTAAAAGATCTTAGTAATAAAGGATCTTAGTATTAAAAGATCTTAATGTTAAGAGATCTTAGTATTAATGGAGTGGGAATGCATTAGTCTTAAACTAAGCCTTATGCCAGGGGTCCCCAAAATTTTTACACAGTGGGCCAGTACTAATAAATCTCCTTTTCTTTAAAATGACTGTATTGACAGTTGTATTACGCACAACAATTGTAATAATAGGCTCCCACTGACTAATGGTTTGAATGGGCTTTGAAATGAACATGCTGGCTATCATTTCATTATTAATAAGACAATATAATCCTCAGTCAGTAGAAGGCGCCACTAAATATTTCTTACAGAAGCCACTGCCTCTGTGCTCCTTATGTTGGCTATTATTATCAAACTTATTATACTCAGGCCAATGAACATTCAAAAACTAATAAACCCAACAGTATCAATCTTCACGAGCTTAGCCCTAGCCATAAAAATAGGCCTGGCCCCCTTTTACTTCTGAGTCCCAGAAGTTACACAAGCATCTCCCTTTCATCTGGCCTGATTTTACTTCCATGATAAAAACCTCCACCACCGTCAGTCCTTGATGTAATCAGCCCTGTTATTAACCTAGAGCTAATTCTACTCATACCCACTTTATCTATTGCAGTCGGGGTCTGAGGAGGACTCAACCAAACAGAACTGCGCAAAATCTAGCATACTCCTCAATTACACACAGAGGATGACTAAACTCGATCTTTTTCTTATAATAAATAAATTTTTATTAATTTTAATGGGGTGATATCAATAAATCAAGGTACATATATTCAAGTAAAATATGTTCAGGTTATCTTGTCATTTAATTATGTTGCATACCCATTACCCAAAGTCACGTTTCTTCCATCACCTTCTATCTAGTTTTCTTTGTGCCCCTTCCCCTCTTTCTGTTCCTCTCCCCCCCCTTCGTAACCACCACACACTTGTTCTTGTCTCTTAGTTTCGTTTTTATGTCCCACCAATGTATGGAATCATGCAGTTCTTGTTTTTTTCTGATTTACTTATTTCACTTTGTATAATGTTATAAAGATGTCACCATTTTGTTGTAAATGATCCGATGTCATAATTTCTTATGGCTGAGTAGTATACCATAATGTATATGTGCCATATTTTCTTTATCCAGTCATCTATATATATATAAATATATATATATATATTTATATATATATATATATTTTTTTTTTTTACCGTGATGAAAGGCTTTAAACCAACTCTTGGCCAGTACGGCAATAATACATAAAAGAGCCACTTGACATGAACCAACAGGGCTAGTAATTCTGGGTCCTGAGCGAGACCAGGGCGTAATTAAGGAAATAGACTTCACTGAGAAAAGAGGATGGGATGGGGAGGCCTCTTCAATGCTGATGGGAAAATCAGAGAGAGAACCCCCGGTCTTTGCTGTGTTGTAGAGCAGAGACAATTAAAGCCTTTAAGTCAATATACAGATAGAGAAGTCTCTGATACAAAGCCACTCATCTGATCATCTGAAGCATAAATTGGATTCCGCATTAGAGTGCACCACCCTACATCATGCAGTAGTCAAGGGTGTGGGGAAAAGGTTTCCGTTGAAAAGATATTAGCATTAAAGAATCTTCATGTTAAAAGATGTTAGTATTAAAAGATGTTAGTATTAAAGGATCTTAGTATTAAAAGATCTCAGTATTAGTAGGTGGACAATCCCTGAGCTCTTAGGAACACTATTTTTAGAGCCGGAAAAGGAGAACTGAATCCTTACCAGCTCCCCATCTTCTAAGGTGAGCTTAACTTCCCACCACCCAGAAGTCCCAAGTCTTTTCCTTCCGTGCCATGCCATGAACCTAAACCACACCCGAGACCCTGGCCCAAACTCTTCCTGGGAGGCCTCTCTCCTCTCCTCAGGGCTCTGGACTACCCCCGAAAGTGGCCTTTTTAATAAGCGTAGTGGAGATCCCCACCGCATTCTACAACCTCTTCGGTGGACCACCAGTGACTGCCCCCTCCAGGCCCCAAGCTCGGAAGTGATACAGCCATCATTCCAACCCACAGCATCCCCTAGCCCTCCGCAACTGTCACCTGCCTGCTTCAGGGCACGGCCCCCTTTTCTGAGACCCTCCTAGCCCCCAGCCCCACAAAGCCCTTTGCCCGCACAAATTGTCCTCTCCCTTCCCCAACCACCACACCAACGCCCACAGT
Source organism: Saccopteryx leptura (assembly GCF_036850995.1). Classification (NCBI taxonomy): domain Eukaryota; kingdom Metazoa; phylum Chordata; class Mammalia; order Chiroptera; family Emballonuridae; genus Saccopteryx; species Saccopteryx leptura. The sequence goes on along the minus strand of NC_089506.1, from coordinate 1,218,380 downwards.
CCCGGACGGGTCCCCCACAGCCGACCTGTCGGCTTGTAAACACCCCTTTGTTTCCAGACGCCCCCTCCTGATTCCATAACACCCGCCATTCTCCAAATGCACTCTGCCCCAGCCTGGCCCGCCCTTACCCCCTCAACCTGGCTGCCAACGCCACACCCCCGTTTGACGGCACCAGGGTAAGTCCCCGACCCCCCGAACCCACAATCGCTCTAGGCCAGCCCCTATAGTCCCGGCCAGGTCCCCCACAGCCGTCCTGTCGGCTTGTAAACACCCCTTTGTTTCCCGACGCCCCCTCCTGAATCCATAACACCCGCCGTCCTCCAAATGCCCTCTGCCCGGGCCTGGCCCGCCCTTACCCCCTCAACCTGGCTGCCAATGTCCCACCCCCGTTTGACGGAGCCAGGGTAAGTCCCCGACACCCCGAACCCCACAATCACCCCAGGCCAGCTTCTACAGTCCAACCAGGTCCACCACAGCCGTCCTTGTGGTTTATAAACACCCCTTTGTATCCAGACGCCCCCTCCTGATTCCATAACACCCACCGTCCTTCAAATGCACTCTGCCCCAGCCTGGCCCGCCCTTACCCCCTCAACCTGGCTGCCAACGCCACACCCCCGTTTGACGGCACCAGGGTAAGTCCCCGACCCCCCGAACCCACAATCGCTCTAGGCCAGCCCCTACAGTCCCGGCCAGGTCCCCCACAGCCGTCCTGTCGGCTTGTAAACACCCCTTTGTTTCCAGACGCCCCCTCCTGAATCCATAACACCCGCCATCCTCCAAATGCCCTCTGCCCGGGCCTGGCCCGCCCTTACCCCCTCAACCTGGCTGCCAACGCCCCACCCCCATTTGACGGCACCAGGGTAAGTCCCGAAGCCCCGAACCCCACAACGGCCCCGGCCAGCCCTACAGTCCCGGCCAGGTCCCCCACAGCCGTCCTGTCGGCTTGTAAACACCCCTTTGTTTCCAGACGCCCCTTCCTGATTCCATTAACACCCTCAGTCCTCCAAATGCCCTCTGCCCGGGCCTGGCCCGCCCTTACCCCCTCAACCTGGCTGCCAACGCCCCACCCCCGTTTGACGGCACCAGGGTAAGTCCCCGAACCCCACAATCGCCCCAGGCCGAACCCCAAGCTACCCCCGCCATTTCGTGACCCCTCCAGCGACATGAACCCCCCCCCCCCGCACACCTCAGCTTGCCTCCCCTTCGGCCCTTCACCGCCCCCCCAAAATAGGTCTTAGTATTAAAAGATCTTAGTATTAAAAGACCTTAGTATTAAAGGATCTTAGTATTAAAAGATCTTAACGTTAAGAGATCTTAGTATTAATGGAGTGGGAATGCATTAGTCTTAAACTAAGCCTTATGCCGGGGGTCCCCAAACTTTTTACACAGGGGGCCAGTACTAATAAATCTCCTTTTCTTTAAAATGACTGTATTGACAGTTGTATTACGCACAACAATTGTAATAATAGGCTCCCACTGACTAATGGTTTGAATGGGCTTTGAAATGAACATGCTGGCTATCATTTCATTATTAATAAGACAATATAATCCTCAGTCAGTAGAAGGCGCCACTAAATATTTCTTAACAGAAGCCACTGCCTCTGTGCTCCTTATGTTGGCTATTATTATCAACTTATTATACTCAGGCCAATGAACATTCACAAAACTAATAAACCCAACAGTATCAATCTTCACGAGCTTAGCCCTAGCCATAAAAATAGGCCTGGCCCCCTTTTACTTCTGAGTCCCAGAAGTTACACAAGCATCTCCCTTTCATCTGGCCTGATTTTACTTCCATGATAAAAACCTCCACCACCGTCAGTCCTTGATGTAATCAGCCCTGTTAGTAACCTAGAGCTAATTCTACTCATACCCACTTTATCTATTGCAGTCGGGGTCTGAGGAGGACTCAACCAAACAGAACTGCGCAAAATCTAGCATACTCCTCAATTACACACAGAGGATGACTAACCTCGATCTTTTTCTTATAATAAATAAATTTTTATTAATTTTAATGGGGTGATATCAATAAATCAAGGTACATATATTCAAGGAAAATATGTTCAGGTTATCTTGTCATTTAATTATGTTGCATACCCATTACCCAAAGTCACGTTTCTTCCATCACCTTCTATCTAGTTTTCTTTGTGCCCCTTCCCCACTTTCTGTTCCTCTCCCCCCCTTTCGTAACCACCACACACTTGTTCTTGTCTCTTAGTTTCGCTTTTATGTCCCACCAATGTATGGAATCATGCAGTTCTTGTTTTTTTCTGATTTACTTATTTCACTTTGTATAATGTTATAAAGATGTCACCATTTTGTTGTAAATGATCCGATGTCATAATTTCTTATGGCTGAGTAGTATACCATAATGTATATGTGCCATATCTTCTTTATCCAGTCATCCATATATATATATATATATATTTTTTTTTTTTTTACCGTGATGAAAGGCTTTAAACCAACTCTTGGCCAGTACAGCAATAATACATAAAAGAGGCGCTTGCCATGAACCAACATGGCTATTAATTCTGGGTCCTGAGGGAGACCGGGGCGTAATTAAGGAAACAGACTTCACTGAGAAAAGAGGATGGGATCGGGAGGCCTCTTCAATTCTGATAGGAAAATCAGAGAGAGAACCCCCGGACTTTGCTGTGTTGTAGAGCAGAGACAATTAATGCCTTTAAGTCAATATACAGATAGAGAAGTCTCTGATACAAAGCCACTCATCTGAAGCATAAATTGGATTCCGCATTAGAGTACACCACCCTACATCATGCAGTGGTCACGTGTGTGGGGAAAAGGTTTACGTTGAAAAGATACTAGCATTAAAGAATCTTAATGTAAAAGACCTTAGTATTAAAAGATGTTAGTATTAAAGGATCTTAGTATTAAAAGATCTCAGTATTAGTAGGTGGACAATCCCTGAGCTCTTAGGAACACTATTTTTAGAGCCGGAAAAGGAGAACTGAATCCTTACCAGCTCCCCATCTTCTAAGGTGAGCTTAACTTCCCACCACCCAGAAGTCCCAAGTCTTTTCCTTCCGTGCCATGCCATGAACCTAAACCACACCGGAGACCCTGGCCCAAACTCTTCCTGGGAGGCCTCTCTCCTCTCCTCAGGGCTCTGGACTACCCCCGAAAGTGGCCTTTTTAATAAGCGTAGTGGAGATCCCCACCGCATTCTACAACCTCTTCGGTGGACCACCAGTGACTGCCCCCTCCAGGCCCCAAGCTCGGAAGTGATACAGCCATCATTCCAACCCACAGCATCCCCTAGCCCTCCCCAGCTGTCACCTGCCTGCTTCAGGGCTCGGCCCCCTTTTCTGAGACCCTCCTAGCCCCCAGCCCCACAAAGCCCTTTGCCCGCACAAATTGTCCTCTCCCTTCCCCAACCACCACACCAACGCCCACAGTCCCGGACGGGTCCCCCACAGCTGACCTGTCGGCTTGTAAACACCCCTTTGTTTCCAGACGCCCCCTCCTGATTCCATAACACCCGCCGTCCTCCAAATGCCCTCTGCCCGGGCCTGGCCCGCCCTTACCCCCTCAACCTGGCTGCCAACGCCCCACCCCCGTTTGACGGCACCAGGGTAAGTCCCCGACCCCCCGAACCCCACAATCGCTCTAGGCCAGCCCCTACAGTCCCGGCCAGGTCCCCCACAGCCGTCCTGTCGGCTTGTAAACACCCCTTTGTTTCCAGACGCCCCCTCCTGAATCCATAACACCCGCCGTCCTCCAAATGCCCTCTGCACGGGCCTGGCCCGCCCTTACCCCCTCAACCTGGCTGCCAACGCCCCACCCCCGTTTGACGGCACCAGGGTAAGTCCTGAACCCCGAACCCATCAACCGCCCTGGCCAGCCCTACAGTCCCGGCCAGGTCCCCCACAGCCGTCCTGTCGGCTTGTAAACACCCATTTGTTTCCAGACGCCCCTTCCTGATTCCATTAACACCCTCTGTCCTCCAAATGCCCTCTGCCCGGGCCTGGCCCACCCTTACCCCCTCAACCTGGCTGCCAAGGCCCCACCCCCGTTTGACGGCACCAGGGTAAGTTCCCGACCCCCCGAACCCCACAATCCCTCCAGGCCAGCCCCTACAGTTCCACCCAGGACCCCCACAGCCGTCCTGTCGGCTTGTAAACACCCCTTTGTTTCCAGACGCCCCCTCCTGATTCCATAACACCCGCCGTCCTTCAAATGCACTCTGCCCCAGCCTGGCCCGCCCTTACCCCCTCAACCTGGCTGCCAACGCCACACCCCCGTTTGACGGCACCAGGGTAAGTCCCCGACCCCCCCGAACCCACAATCGCTCTAGGCCAGCCCCTACAGTCCCGGCCAGGTCCCCCACAGCCGTCCTGTCGGCTTGTAAACACCCCTTTGTTTCCCGACGCCCCCTCCTGAATCCATAACACCCGCCGTCCTCCAATTGCCCTCTGCCCGGGCCTGGCCCGCCCTTACCCCCTCAACCTGGCTGCCAATGTCCCACCCCCGTTTGACGGAGCCAGGGTAAGTCCCCGACACCCCGAACTTCACAATCACCCCAGGCCAGCTTCTACAGTCCAACCAGGTCCACCACAGCCGTCCTTGTGGTTTATAAACACCCCTTTGTATCCAGACGCCCCCTCTTGATTCCATAACACCCGCCGTCCTTCAAAAGCCCTCTGCCCGGGCCTGGCCCGCCCTTACCCCCTCAACCTGGCTGCCAAATCCCCACCCCCGTTTGACGGCACCAGGGTAAGTCCCCGACCCCCCGAACCCCACAATCGCCCCAGGCCGAACCCGCAGCTACCCCCGCCATTTCGTGCCCCTCCAGCGCCCTGACCGCCCCCCCGCACACCCAGCTGCCTCCCCTGCGGCCCTTCACCGCCCCCCAAAATAGGTCTTAGTATTAAAAGACCTTAGTATTAAAGGATCTTATTATTAAAAGATCTTAATGTTAAGAGATCTTAGTATTAATGGAGTAGGAATGCATTAGTCTTAAACTAAGCCTTATGCCAGGGGTCCCCAAACATTTTACACAGGGGGCCAGTACTAATAAATCTCCTTTTCTTTAAAATGACTGTATTGACAGTTGTATTACGCACAACAATTGTAATAATAGGCTCCCAGCCCTGGCCGGTTGGCTCAGCGGTAGAGCGTCGGCCTAGCGTGCGGAGGACCCGGGTTCGATTCCCGGCCAGGGCACATAGGAGAAGCGCCCATTTGCTTCTCCACCACTCCACCGCGCTTTCCTCTCTGTCTCTCTCTTCCCCTCCCGCAGCCAAGGCTCCATTGGAGCAAAGATGGCCCGCGCTGGGGATGGCTCTGTGGCTCTGCCTCAGGCGATAGAGTGGCTCTGGTCGCAATATGGCGACGCCCAGGATGGGCAGAGCATCGCCCCCTGGTGGCGTTGCCGGTGTGGATCCCGGTTCGGGCGCATGCGGGAGTCTATCTGACTGTCTCTCCCCGTTTCCAGCTTCAGAAAAATGAAAAAAAAAAAAGAAAAAGAAAAAGAAAAAAAAAAAAAAAAAATAATAGGCTCCCACTGACTAATGGTTTGAATGGGCTTTGAAATGAACATGTTGGCTATCATTTCAGTATTAATAAGACAATATAATCCTCAGTCAGTAGAAGGCGCCACTAAATATTTCTTAACAGAAGCCACTGCCTCTGTGCTCCTTATGTTGGCTATTATTATCAACTTATTATACTCAGGCCAATGAACATTCACAAAACTAATAAACCCAACAGTATCAATCATCACGAGCTTAGCCCTAGCCATAAAAATAGGCCTGGTCCCCTTTCACTTCTGAGTCCCAGAAGTTACACAAGCATCTCCCTTTCATCTGGCCTGATTTTACTTCCATGATAAAAACCTCCACCACCGTCAGTCCTTGAGCCCTGTTAGTAACCTAGAGCTAATTCTACTCATATCCACTTTATCTATTGCAGTCGGGGTCTGAGGAGGACTGAACCAAAGAGAACTGCGCAAAATCTAGCATACTCCTCAGTTACCCACAGAGGATGACTAACCTCGATCTTTTTCTTATAATAAATAAATTTTTATTAATTTTAATGGGGTGATATCAATAAATCAAGGGACATATATTCAAGGAAAATATGTTCAGGTTATCTTGTCATTTAATTATGTTGCATACCCATTACCCGAAGTCACGTTTCTTCCATCACCTTCTATCTAGTTTTCTTTGTGCCCCTTCCCCTCTTTCTGTTCCCCCCCCCCCCC
>NC_089506.1:1135000-1212059 GCF_036850995.1 Saccopteryx leptura | reverse complement strand
CTTCAAATTTACGTATCAGCGATGCCAACAGCACAAGCTGAAATTATTACGAGTATTTTTTATATATTGTGTTATTTGCAACAAGTAAAAAACTTACAGCACGAGTTTCGTACATCTTGGTGTTTCTTTCCCGCAACGCTTCCCAATCACCCGGCTCTATGCTTGAACTGTCACGATAATGTTTATCCCCCCCCAAAATATCACCACTTTTGTTCATAACATGAGGCAGAATCTTTCCTCTGGAAATTCCCCCTTTTCAGCTCATGTTTAGATGCTCAGAACAAGTCCACATCTCAGCCACCGTGGGAATGACCCCAGTTAACACGACGTGACTTTGTCGCATTTCCACCCACTTAGAAGAAAATGTGGAACGTGATTTTGCCTACGTTTGTGCAGCAATGCCCTGAGCGGGAGGCCCCTACACCTCCCGGAGCAATGACTCGTGGGTTTGCTGAAGTCCGACGCTCCACTCTCTCCAAAGCCGTCCTTCACAATTAAAAAAAAAGAGAGAAACTTCTAAGGTGCGGCATCTGCACGAAGAACCCGAACTCTGGCTTTGCTTCCACACCTGATCCTCTCTCTGCAGGTGGTCGTTTGAATGATAAGAAATCGATTCCGAGAACCCTCTCTAATTCCGCCTGGAGAATGTATTTTTTTTTTTTACAACCTTTTAAAATGTTGCACGGTCAATACATGCAGAATCTACAACAGTCTCGAATCAGAACACCAGCCAAAGAGTTTTCTGTTCATCTTTTGTCACAAAAAGAGCTGCTGGTTGACAGTTATCCCACATTGTTGTGGGGTTTTTTTTTAAGTTTCGAGAGCAAATGAGGCGTAACTCAATGTGCCGGCGACCTGCAAAAGATCGACCTTTGGCCAGGTGTGTGGAACTGCTGGTCTAGCTGTCACTGTGATGTTGCTAAGGTACACATAGCATGAGTCACTGAGCTCTCTGATGAGCTCCAAATTCTCACGCCCGAGGTAACGAAGTCCAATGTGCAGGCCAATGCCCCCCCACCCTCGACTTGGGATCAGCGGCTGGACACTTAGGTTTGGACTCTGACCTAAACGAAGGGGTAAAATTCAAGGATGCTACAACCCTCTCTGGAAAATTCAAATGTTTTATAATTATCCACTGTCTTTCACAAAGTGCAAGGATAACAGGTTTTTCAGAGTGGAATATTGGTGCACAATAAAGCAGGAAAGGGTGCCCCAATCCTAACCGAAGAGTAATCTTTGGCAAAAAGAAAGAGAAAACGAAAGAGGGGAGAACTCTCCACACCATCTGCAATGCAAATGTGACAACATTTTTTGACTGTCGGATTCACTGCAATTGACGTAAGGTAGATTGGTTACAATTTTACGTTACAATATTTGAAGTCATCGAACCTTTATCTTTTGTTAAGTTCTGCATGGCTGGCCCTGTACCGGGTGCTAGGCAGGGTTTAGTCAGTGAAAGTTGAAAAAGTAGATTGTTAAATAGCTGAAAACACCAGGAGAGTGTGAGGCCAGCAAGGCCCCAAAGCAATCGACCTGCTGAGGGCCTTTCACTCACAATCAGTTCAGCCCCCACCACTGTTCTGTGGGAAGCGGTGGGAGGGGTCAGTCTGCAAGGGTCTTACGCCGTCACCCCCACATATCTTACAGTCGAAGTATTTCAACTCCAAAAGCCCCAAACCTGTACTCAGTCTCCCCCAGCTCCTCACCAGCAGACCCAGGTTAGACCCCCGTCTCTTTCTGCCATACCTTCTTGTCTGGTCCCAACATTAACGATATCAAGCCATAGAGACTCCTGTCCGCGGAAAGAATTTAAGAATTTCCCATATCAATAACTTCTCGGAAGCTGTCTGTCTGCCTTCCTGGCATTGGCCATCCCTTCTTCAGTGATAGCGTGGCTGGGTACCCAGTGCCTGATCCTCCGTGTATGAGAAGTGTCATGCCTAGCCTGTGGTGGCGCAGTGGCTAGAGCGTCGACCTGGAATGCTGAGGTCACAGGTTCAAAACCCCGGGCTTGCCCACCAGTCAAGGCACAGAGGAGAAGCAACTGCGATTTGATGCTTCCCGTGCCCCCACCCTGCCTTTCTCGCTCTCTATCCTCTCTCTGAAATCAGTAAGTAAAATCGTTTTCAAACATGTCATAAATGCTTCTAAAATTTCTGTGACGCGGTCGTGGAAGGGGGAGTCGGAACAACAAGTCTAATGTCGTCACGGGAAGGAGGGAGCTCCCGCTGACCTACGCGCCCCCAGCAATAAAACCGTCTGCGTGGCACACGTCCACGCTCCCTCCTCCCGGGCAGAGACGGCGGCGAGGTGACACGTGTGCCCTCTGGAACGCGATTACTGCTCCTCTGCAGGATGCAGTGATTCAATAACCTTCTCTGTCAATAAACTTCAGGAAGAGAAATTGGAGAAGACGGTGCGGGGCTTGAACAGGCTGATCACTCACAACTTCCCTGGTCCACCTTATAAATCAAGGGTCTTTCTGACCATAGAGGACAAGAATATTTTATGATAGTAGCGTGGTCCTAGTGATACAATGTAAGAACAGTGAGTTCTTGATTTTAGTTGCTATAATTCTAAGTTTCGTGTTTTCATAAAGACTTTATTCTTAGTGTTCTTTTGTTAGCATTTTCATGGATATTTATGTATGTATCAATCAACTTAGAAAAATTGCTTATTATCCTCTCTGGAAATCATGGCGTTTATGTGTGACAATATTTTCAAACTATTAATTAAATGTTGAAGAATATTGATTTTTACGCCGGGTGTGATGAGACATGCCTTCATCAAGTAATTTAAAAGCCCAACGGCCACTTTAGCTGGTCAGCAGATCAGTGTGAGCCCTACGTTGGTTCCAGAAAAGGAAAAAGGAGAGAGCTCCTTCTGTGAGTCATGCATTAACTGAAATAAATTTTTTAAAAAATACGTATTTCAGAGGCAAGCGGGTTGACGGCAGGAACACAAGACCAGCTGATGATGGACCATCTGTCAACATACTTCTCCCCGTGACTAGACCAAGGAAAACATCCCCTGGTCACGTCAGGAAGTGTGCAGGGACATCGGCGAGCTCAACACCGGCACGTGATGGAGAGAGAGGATTCGTTGTTCTTCAGGGATAGCGGTGGGAGTGGACTGCAGAAGGAAGGGAAAGAATCGTGACCGCCTCAAAACAACCGAGTGAAAGGGAAGAAAAATGAAGGGCCCGAGATTGTCAACATTCTGACCCAGGAAGGGACAGAGCCCTGTGGCTGTTCAAACGCAGAACTGAGACGAACCGAGCGTGAGTGCGAGAGTCCAGTTACGAGGGTCATTGCTGCCCACGCCGACACAGCTGACCAGTAAAGCGGTGAGTTGAGAAGAGCGTTTCACCCCTAGGGTCATTGCTGCCCACGCCGACACAGCTGACCAGTAAAGCGGTGAGTTGAGAAGAGCGTTTCACCCCTAGGGTCATTGCTGCCCACGCCGACACAGCTGACCAGTAAAGCGGTGAGTTGAGAAGAGCGTTTCACCCCTAGGGTCATTGCTGCCCACGCCGACACAGCTGACCAGTAAAGCGGTGAGTTGAGAAGAGCGTTTCACCCCTAGGGTCATTGCTGCCCACGCCGACACAGCTGACCAGTAAAGCGGTGAGTTGAGAAGAGCGTTTCACCCCTAGGGTCATTGCTGCCCACGCCGACACAGCTGACCAGTAAAGCGGTGAGTTGAGAAGAGCGTTTCACCCCTAGGGTCATTGCTGCCCACGCCGACACAGCTGACCAGTAAAGCGGTGAGTTGAGAAGGGCGTTTCACCCCTAGGGTCATTGCTGCCCACGCTGACACAGCTGACCAGTAAAGCGGTGAGTTGAGAAGGGCGTTTCACCCCTAGGGTCATTGCTGCCCACGCCGACACAGCTGACCAGTAAAGCGGTGAGTTGAGAAGAGCGTTTCACCCCTAGGGTCATTGCTGCCCACGCCGACACAGCTGACCAGTAAAGCGGTGAGTTGAGAAGAGCGTTTCACCCCTAGGGTCATTGCTGCCCACGCCGACACAGCTGACCAGTAAAGCGGTGAGTTGAGAAGAGCGTTTCACCCCTAGGGTCATTGCTGCCCACGCCGACACAGCTGACCAGTAAAGCGGTGAGTTGAGAAGAGCGTTTCACCCCTAGGGTCATTGCTGCCCACGCCGACACAGCTGACCAGTAAAGCGGTGAGTTGAGAAGAGCGTTTCACCCCTAGGGTCATTGCTGCCCACGCCGACACAGCTGACCAGTAAAGCGGTGAGTTGAGAAGAGCGTTTCACCCCTAGGGTCATTGCTGCCCACGCCGACACAGCTGACCAGTAAAGCGGTGAGTTGAGAAGGGCGTTTCACCCCTAGGGTCATTGCTGCCCACGCCGACACAGCTGACCAGTAAAGCGGTGAGTTGAGAAGAGCGTTTCACCCCTAGATTTTTACAGCAGGTTCTCACTCGCAACCTAAACGTGGAAATTTGCGGTTAAAAATACGGACTGCCGCCTCCTTCCGTAGTTCTATAATAAGCTTGTCTTCTTTTAAATGTGTTTGAGAAAGGTGCACCTTCGAACAAAGACACATCTATCTCGTTTTCGCTATTTTTTTTTTTACCTCTTTTTCTGTTTATTCTTGTCATAATTTCAATCAAATTAAGTTTGATCCGAGAGGTGTGACCCTGTGTAGAGGCTGACCCCCTGTTTGCTAAACTCTTTCATGATTTTATTTTATTATCTTACTTGATGTTTTTGTCCTGTGGCTTCAGCGGTGTGCTTCTGAAAACAGGCCGCGAGAGTCTGAGATGGTGGGATCAGACCTAAGTGGTGGGGTCGGAGCGGAAGTCAGCTCTGAGCGTGTGCGCGCCTGCCCTGCGTGGGCGTTGTGATGACGCTGATGGATGTGAGTCCTCACAGACACGCAGGGATGGACAGCTGTCCCCTTCCGGTTGGAAGGGGTGCTCCAGGCCAGGGGGTGTGGGAGGAGGAGGAGCTCAGAGTCCTCCTGTTCTGAGTGCCTCCGAGGAGCCTGCCCACCCACCGCCGCCCAGGTGAAGTGACCCATCCGTCAGTTCCACCTTGTGGACGGTGACCACTGGTCGGCCGGAGTGCAGGGAGTCACAAAACGCCGCGTTAACATAACCTTTTGCATCTCAGGCTCCATTATGTCTTTCTTTTTCTTTTTTTTTTTTTCATTTTTCTGAAGCTTGGAAACAGGGAGAGACAGTCAGACAGACTCCCGCATGCGCCCGACCGGGATCCACCCGGCACGCCCACCAGGGGCGACGCTCTGCCCATCCTGGGCATCGCCATGTTGCGACCAGAGCCACTCTAGCGCCTGAGGCAGAGGCCACAGAGCCATCCCCAGCGCCCGGGCCATCTTTGCTCCAATGGAGCCTTGGCTGCGGGAGGGGAAGAGAGAGACAGAGAGGAAAGCGCGGCGGAGGGGTGGAGAAGCAAATGGGCGCTTCTCCTGTGTGCCCTGGCCGGGAATCGAACCCGGGTCCTCCGCATGCTAGGTCGACACTCTACCGCTGAGCCAACCGGCCAGGGCTGAATGCATTACTTTATGTAGTACTTTTTTTTTCTTCAGATTCCAGGCCCCCAAATTAAGGAGCATCTTATACATGGGGATATACGGTAATTCCCAGTGCAGGTTCATTTATTTGGCTGTCTGAGCTGCAGCTCTGAAAAGCACTTGTCTGACATCAATTAAACACTCCTTGTCCCCAGAATGACTCCCGTCATCCCCTAGTTCCAAGAATCTTTACATCCACTGGTATGTCTGGTAGCGTTTGTGATCATTACGAGAAGAGAGATAAGTTTAGGCCAAGGATAAAGACCTAGCAGAGACCTGATTTTGTGTCCACGGCTCCCACGTGCTGGGTCAATAGGAAGCCAACTTTTGTAGGAAAGCTTAGGGATTCTGTGTCTCCATCTAATTTCTGGTCCATCAGCTATGGAAAGATGCTTTTATAATAATTTGTATATAAAAAAAAAAAGTCTTTTCTGAATTTGTAGTCACCGTGAGGAAAGAATTGGGACACGTATGTTTAGTGTAATTCTCAGCATTGTTTTCTTTGCTGATATAGCAGAGAATATGTCCTCTGTTAACACTCATCTCTAAGTAACACCGGCTCCCATAGTCAGTGATCCTACAAGGGAAGTAAGTGGGAGCAGCGGAGACATCAGTTCCAGGAGACGGGAGTGAACTTAAAAGTCTCGCAGGGGACTCGGAGTCACCTGAAGGCAAGGGCTTCAACGCCACTAAAAACCAGGGGTTTATATGTCCTCCTTATATATGCAATCAAAAAAAGAAAGATGCAGAGAAACAGTAGGACAGTGTTTGCTGGGGGCTGGGTGAGGGGAATAGGGAGAGACTGGTAAAAGGTACAAACTCTCAGGTATAAGATGGATACGTTCTAAGGATCTGGTGTGCAACAAGGTGACTTCATCGATAACAGTGTTGTATATAGTGAGTGAAATGTGCTAGGAGAATAGAAGGTGAGTTCTCACTGAGAAGAAAGAAGGAAAAGATACAAATGGGAGGTGATAGGACGTGCTCATTAATTTGATGGGAGGAACACTTTCACAATGTATCTATCCAACAATGACCACAATGTACACTTTAAAGATGTGCCTTTATATTCATATCCTTCAATAAAGTTGAAATTAACTTAAATTTTATAAAAAATACATAAAATAAAATCACTGGCTTATATAATAACTTAGAGCCAGTGTCAAGGGTGCATGTATTTAAACCCTGCAATGTGCTTGTGGACAATAGGGCTGAAACAATAACAACATTTCAACTAGACGATCATTCAGTCAGGATCACATAGCTAGCAGTACTCTCCTCACATCTGCCAATCAATGGTCCATGGGGCCAAGTCCAAAAGGACGTGCACTCCTAGAGGTAGGAGGGAGCTGCCTTATATAGACAGAAAGCTCTGCCCCCTGGTCTCTGATTGGTCTGTCCTCATGCAAATGAAGACTCCAAATCCTTGCAGTTTGATTGGTCCAAAAAGCCCTGTCCTGGTTGGTTAGAATGGAGCTGCTCTTGTTGGTCAGTGAAGATGCTACTAGGGATATAGCTGCACGGCTCTGATGGGATGGGGAAAGCCTCAGTCCTATTGGCTGAAATAGGATTCCAGGAACTCATCTATAAGGGCTCAGCTGGCAGCACTCAGGGTGGCAGACAGTTGAGCAGCGGTTTTCAACCTGTGGGTTGCGACCCCAGCGGGGTCGCCTAAAGCCACCGGAAAATACATAATGCATATCAGGTATTTACATTCCGAATCATAACTGTAGCAAAATTACAGTTATGAAGTAGCCACCAAAATTATTTTTTGGTTTGGGGTCACTGTAACATGAGGAACTGTATTGCGGGGTCACGGCATTAGAAAGGTTGAGAACCACCGTCCCTGAGGCAGTTTGTGTGGGAGGGCTCCCCCCCCAGTGCAGAAATGGTTGTGCCCCCCCCCCAGTGCAGAAATGGTTGCTGGGCTGTTTCTTACATTTGAGCCTGTTAGCCACCAGCAGCCCTTCTCAGTAGGTATCTTCTTTCTCAGGGTACACCTGTACATAAATCAAGTCCATTACCTCAGCCCAGAACACATTCTTCTCTGTTTGTTTTCATCATCTCTAAAAAGAGGAACATTTGGTAATTGTCTTATTAAGTTCCTATTTTCTATGAATCTCAATTTGTGAGCGATATAAACCATCCCCCGTGGGTGATGTAATTATTGTTTTAAAAAATTCAAATTGCTTTCCTTTACGCTAATTATAAAGTCATCATTTTAATTGACTGGAGGAGTTTAAGGCTCCCCTATTCCGAGTGGTGTGTTGTTTTCAAATCTTATTTAAAACTTATGTTTAATTTAACAAGTCGCTGCCGTGGTTGGGTTATGCAACTTGCAGATATGGAGAAAGCATCAGCATTCGTGGTAACAGAACATACCGTCACCCCCTCTGTGTGGTCTGCTGTCTTCTTATTCAGGGGAAGAAACTGAGCACCAAGAAGTGACCTGAATTCTCCACACGTGCGGCCATGCCCAGCATCTAACTGGACAAGGAGACGTCACCTGGGCCCTGCAGTAAGTGGCCCAGGCTGCACACTGATGATGAAACCAGAGAGAATGGGTACCCCTCTGCCACACTGCGGGAAGCCATGAGTGGACTGGGTATTGCCCATAAGAACCCAGAATGAGAGCTTCTCCATTCCAATGACTTAAATGTTACAGAAAAGTCTAGGACATGTGATGTTATCTCTGAAGTTGTAATCCGTTTCCTCTGCCTTTCGGAGCTGGTTTTCTGAGCACAATAGAGAAAAGTGTTTTGTGAGATAGTTACTTAACCTTGTCACACGGAGCCTGGTAGTTCTTTTGTTTGTTTGTTTTGGTTTTTTTTTTATCAAGCTCAAAATACAAGCAAGTTTTAAAGTTCTTCCATCAGTGATGTTACAAGAAATATGCATGGCAATTATGAAATGATTTTTCATCTCTATCTAATCTCAACAACTTGGAGAGTTGCTGGGGAAGATGTTTTGTTTCCATAGTGATTTTAAGCCCAAGAAACACAGAAAATAGATTTACAAGGATAACAAATTCTAAAATAGATCAAGAAAGTGAGTTTTGTTACATGAGTGTAGATAGAGAAGAAGGTATTCACATGCTGTGTTTCTCTCCACTATTTTGCTTTATTAATCGCAGAACTCAACCTTTGTGTTTGAGATGATATAGTTAATCCACTTAGTTACCTTTCTTTTCCCTTTGTTAGAAAAACACAAAATCACTCACTGCATTTATTGCACACAACGTGAGTGTAAGTGAGTCATCATAGGGTGGCAAGGAGGTAAGACAAGACATGCCTGGAGCCTTGATCAGGGACATGGGACATTCCACCTGGGACTTCATCAGTGATGAATTCTGTTAGCCAGAGAGAGGGATAGGCTATTTGAAGGAGAAAGGTGAACAGATTAAAAACAATTGTCAAGTTGTAAAAAGCACGGTGTGTTGTAAGTATGGCCACAGACGTGATACAATTTAAATGTTACCTGGTGAGTTTTGTCGATGGAAACAGAGCCCAGCTATCTGGGGGCCCTGTGTGTGAGGATGCGAGTCGTTCTGCTTCCTGGGAGCTCTGTGTGTGAGGATGCGAGTCGTTCTGCTTCCTGGGGGCCCTGTGTGTGAGGATGCGAGTCGTTCTGCTTCCTGGGGGCCCTGTGTGTGAGGAGGCGGGTCGTTCTGCTTCCTGGGGGCTCTGTGTGTGAGGATGCGGGTCGTTCTGCTTCCTGGGGGCCCTGTGTGTGAGGAGGCGGGTCGTTCTGCTTCCTGGGGGCCCTGTGTGTGAGGAGGCGGGTCGTTCTGCTTCCTGGGGGCCCTGTGTGTGAGGATGCGAGTCGTTCTGCTTCCTGGGGGCCCTGTGTGTGAGGATGCGAGTCGTTCTGCTTCCTGGGGGCCCTGTGTGTGAGGATGCGAGTCGTTCTGCTTCCTGGGGGCCCTGTGTGTGAGGATGCGAGTCGTTCTGCTTCCTGGGGGCCCTGTGTGTGAGGATGCGAGTCGTTCTGCTTCCTGGGGGCCCTGTGTGTGAGGATGCGAGTCGTTCTGCTTCCTGGGGGCTCTGTGTGTGAGGAGGCGGGTCGTTCTGCTTCCTGGGGGCCCTGTGTGTGAGGATGCGAGTCGTTCTGCTTCCTGGGGGCCCTGTGTGTGAGGATGCGAGTCGTTCTGCTTCCTGGGGGCTCTGTGTGTGAGGATGCGAGTCGTTCTGCTTCCTGGGGGCTCTGAGAGAGGCCTGGGGACTGTCCGAGCATGGAGGGACAGTGGAGCACTGTGTTTCGTGAATTTGACTCTACGCGCGTCTCAGATCGGCAGGTGCGGGAGGAGCGGGTCAGAGCCGCTGGGGGGTTGCGGGGGCAGCATGGGGGGAGCAGAGGAGAGGCTGCACGCGGAGCCGGCAGAGAGACCGCAGTTCCTGATGTCTGAAGGGGCCCCGTGCGAGGGAGTTTAATGACTAGACTTCAGATACACTGAGAAAGATGAAGCTTATTCCTACCACTTACCACTGTGTGTCCCCGACTTACCTTGAGAAAATGACCCAGAAAGGCCATCCAGGTAGAGAAGAAGGTAATGCAACTTACGGGATAAGGGGCACGTTTGCAGGGAAGGAAAACGGGGCTGAACCGTATGAGGGGCTGACCACCTCCCCGCCGACTCCCGGGACTATCTCAAGGTGGGGTCATTCTCCACCTGCAGTTTGATTTTGACCCTGCTCCTTCATGCAGCCATCCATTCTACAGATATCTCTAACATCTTCCCCATAGCCTGGATCCGTACTCATCAGCAAAAATTTAACAGCAGTGAAAACCACAGAGCGTTGGAGGCGATGGTGTCAGATCCCCCGCTCGGTGTGCGAGGCACCTACGTATGGTCGGAAATCCGTCCGTGGGGCTGTTCTTCTTTTTTCAATGAGTGCTTAGAAGTCATCATTTTCAGGCCATTATTTCTCTGGGCAGAATAAGTGACGTCTTGTTCTAGACGGGGCTCTCACGGTGGGATGTGTTTGGTGTTTACTGAGAAGTCATGAGTGAGACGATGATGTCACTCTGCAGATTCTCTCAGCCCACGTGTCCTGGCAAAACCCTTCAACTAAATGTAAGCTAAGTTTTTATTGGCTACAATAAAGATTTAACTGTGTAGTTTACAAATTAGTATTATCTGTCTTCATAAACCTTTCTCAGAGCAACAGAGTACCGGACATCTACATCAGCCAGTGGGTTATAAAAACGAAAACACTACTTGGTGGGAAGTCATTGCCTTTGTTCAGAAATGTTTCAAATACCCTGTGGGGGGTGGAACTCATGACAGCGTAGCTTCTGTTTCGTGAGCTCTCACCATGTGCCACATCATCGTAACAATTTAACGTTTTTGCAGTTTGCTGAGCTCAGACTTTTGTAGTCATCATCTGGTTCAAAATTCCTACCAAACTCATGGGAAAAGTATTATTTTATTCCCATTTTACAGATGAGTACATTGAGAGAGAACTAATCTTTACCCAGAACAAGAGCTTGCATATAGATGATCCCATCTCAAAGCTTTGCTGCTATATAAATGCTTCACTGGGTATATAACCAGAGACTCCTGGACATTGATAAGAGTGACATGGTTATCAGGGGGAGGGGGTTGAGGGAGGAGGTCAGGGTGGAGAGGAGGACAGAGGGACAGATTTACGAGGATGGACGATGACTGGACTTTGGGTGACAGGCAACAGTTCACATGCTATAGAGATGTTCACCTGAAACCTGTGTACTCTTATTGATCAATGTCACCCCGTTAAATTTAATTTTCTAAATATTTTTTTTTAAAAAGAAAAGAAAAGAAACTTAGTGTTAGACACCTCACAGCCAGGTGTGGTTTAGAGCAGGGGTCTCAAACTCAACTCAGCATGTGGGCCGCAGAGCAAGATCACAGCCGTTCAGAGGGCCGCACTAGGTCTACAAAAGGCAACTGTTACGCAACACTTTTCTTGAACTTCGTGGATTAGTCTGCGGGCCGCACAAAATTGTTCGGCGGGCCGCGAGTTTGAGACCCCTGGTTTAGAGGACCAGAAGGTGCTGAGGGGCCCGGCAGGGTCGGGAAGAGGAGACTTTGTCACTGACCACCTTCTTCATACGGAAACAGACTCTGCTGCTTAGAGCAAACGGACCCCCAGACATGTGTTTAGGGGTGCCTGTGCATGAACAGGGTTTTAATACCAGCTCTTTCCACTGCAATTCTATGAATATCAAAAGTGGCTTTAGAAATGGATCAGCTGGACTGGACTTAACATGTTATTTAAAAACAGCACTAACCAGTTTCTGCAGCACAGTTACTATGCATGCTTGCCTCCTCTTGGGCAGGTCTGAAAACAAAGCTAGCAGATTTCAACTCAATTCTTTCTCACCCTTCTCATTTTAATTCATAACTGAGAAACTTAATAGTAAAAATTTCTCTCGTGAGATCATTACTCCTTCATTTTTTATTCATAATCCTTTTAATTCAACAATCTGTGATTTTGTCTGCTAACTTACTTATTAAAATCAAATGGAATTTCTAGACTAAAGCGTGCATCTAGTTGCATAGCTGCATTGTTCCTAGAAGAACATTACTTATGGAAATTTAAAAAAAAAACCAGTAAATGAAGTTGAATGATTACATTTTTGCATTTTTAAATTCTTAAAAATAAATAATGGCGAGTTATTCAAAGTAAGGAGCTGCAGATAAATTAGAGCCCTAAACAAAGTGGCAAAATTGAACTTTATTAAATGTGTGTATAGATTGTACACTGTTGGAATGAAATTAAAACAAGAATATATGCATGTGTGTCCACAGATATATATACACAGCTATGTGTGTATACACACATATATATACAGATACACGTATATTCCAAGTATCTTTCCTGAAAAAAAAATACACACACACACATCCAACTGACTCTTGAACAAAATGAGGAAGTTTAGGGCACTGACCCCCACAGGGGCTTCCGCTTCAGTACAGAATGTGGCCAGATGGTGACCCCACATTCTCTCCCCGTGACACCTGCCTGCGTGTTGAAGGCGTGAGAGCCACCGTCCAGGGCTGGTATGGCCTGGGGACGAGGCTCCCTACACGCAGGGCCGTGGACAGGGGCTGCTGGCCAGAGCACGGGCTCCGGGAAAGAGCCCTGGGCGGGCGTGCACTCACCTCTCAGCTCTCCTCGAAGCAGGCACAGACACCAGATCTGCTGAAACCCGTCCCACGTGGCCCTCGCAGGCAATCCTTCGTGACGCTGTTGGCAGAGGGCACCCTGCTTCCGTCAGTGGGCAAGTTCATGGAAATGAACCAGCAGAAGGGACAGCTTGGCAATTCATGGTTACACGTAAGAAAATTCCCCCCAGAGGCTGATGTGGAAATGATCAGCTACACCTTGAAAAATAGTCCCGCCTGACCAGGCGGTGGCGCAGTGGATAGAGCGTCGGATTGGGATCCAGGTTCGAGACCCTGAGGTCGCCAGCTTGAGCGCGGGCTCATCTGCTTTTGAGCAAAGCTCACCAGCTTGGACCTGAGGTCTCTGGCTCGAGCAAGGGGTCACTCGGTCTGCTGAAGGCCCACGGTCAAGGCGCATATGAGAAAGCAATCAATGAACAACTAAGGAGTCCCAATGAAAAACTAATGATTGATGCTTCTCATCTCTCCGTTCCTGTTTATCTGTCCCTGTCTATCCCTCTGTCTGACTCTCTCTCTGTCCCTGTAAAAAAGAAAGAAAGAAAGAAAGAGAAGTGGTCCCGATCAGTACAAAAGTCCTTCTGCGATGGCCGTTTTAACCCATCTTCTCTCCCGAGCCGCCACCTGTTACCCTGTGAAACGATGGATCGCTGTCGCTGTCCACATCTCCCTGCTTCAAACCGAGCTTGTGCAGAACGTCTGTGGCCCGTCAGCACCAGGTCAGGAGGGTGAGAGACTGACCCCAAAGGGCCGCAGCGTGAGGGCCTCTCAGGGGTACCTGTGATACTGGGGGAGCACCCGGCCGGCCCAGGCTGCAGGGCACACCTTAGAGAAGTGGGAGAATGCACCGCGGCCCCTCACAGTTCAGGTCAGAGCGCTGCTGGCGCAACCCCGGCAGGGCCTCGCGGTCACACGGTCACCCTTCCCCGGGCGTCCTGAGGCTCTGGTTTCATTTCAGTCCGGGCTGGGCCTCAGGCACCGATATGGTTTCAGGCTTCCTTGGTGATTCCAAGGTGCGGACAGGGGGTGAGAGGTCACGGCTATCACAGAACAGGTGGGGGACTAGCACCTGGCCCACCTCTCCAGAAGTCGGGGGTCATTGAAGGAAGAGACCACACTTCACAATTCCAGAATTTAACTTCAGACTTCCTGCATCACCTCCTTCCCCAAACTATTCAGAGAATGACGTGTCCTGTTAATCTGCCCAAAACACAACCAGGGACCTTCCCACGTGGGTCCCGTGGCTCCCACATCACTCACGCGAGGTCTGTGATGCTGGACAGGAACCGGGAAAACTCAATCAAATCGCCCGTCCTCCCTGTGGAGAGCTGTGCAGCTGAGTCAGGGCGGGGCACGCTGAGTCAGGACAGACACGCTGAGTCAGGGCGGGCACGCTGAGTCATGTGCCTGAGATGGTGAATCTACAACAAATCCAACACCTCCGCCAGGTCCCGCTCCTGCACCGACCTAAGTGACAGCCGCAAACCGAAAGAGCCTTTCACGCGGGCAAACTGGGGTTAGAAGTCCTGCAGCATCTCCCACAGGGAGCACGGGGTCCCTGCCCACAGGACGGTGACAGTGCCCACCAGCCCCTGTGAATCCACTGCAGCATCTCCCACAGGGAGCAGGAGGGTCCCTGCCCACAGGACAGTGACAGTGCCCACCAGCCCCTGCGAATCCACTGCAGCATCTCCCACAGGGAGCACGGGGTCCCTGCCCACAGGACAGTGACAGTGCCCACCAGCCCCTGCGAATCCACTGCAGCATCTCCCACAGGGAGCACGGGGTCCCTGCCCACAGGACGGTGACAGTGCCCACCAGCCCCTGCGAATCCACTGCAGCATCTCCCACAGGGAGCACGGGGGTCCCTGCCCACAGGACAGTGACAGTGCCCACCAGCCCCTGCGAATCCACTGCAGCATCTCCCACAGGGAACAGGAGGGTCCCTGCCCACAGGACGGTGACTGTGCCCACCAGCCCCTGCGAATCCCACTGCCCGGTAGGTCCGATCCCTCCTCTGGGAGGCCCTTGAGCCCCCCTCTCACCCTGCCACTCACTGAATGTTTCCTGTGTGCCAAACGCCAGGCCAGGCACTGACGGCACGGAGCTGTTGAGGAACTAGGGAAGGTGTGTACAATTACACTGCAACAGAGTGAATACAATGTCACACAGGCAACGGGGAGGGATCACGGGAGTAGAGAATGCCGTTCTGATTTCAGTGACATCAATTCATTACAATCGGTTCAGCATCTACTCTTTTTAGTTGCTGGGGAAAATCAACTCCCAGCACGGAACAGCCACGTGAACTTGGACATGGTCTGTGTGTCTCTGAGCCCTGTCTGCACGTGCGGACGTGTTCATGGTGCCCTTCCCTGCGCTCGTCCTGGGTGAAGACCACAGAGAGCCCAGTGGGAACCAGGCTGCCCTGGACAGATACATTTTGTATTATTATTCTATGAGACAACATTGTTATTCTGTTGAAATTATTCTCAGTTTTACTGACAACCGAATTATCTGTGTTCAGACATGAAAAAGAGTACTTTACTCAGCATTGCAAGAAAATAAAAGTCGATGGCCTTGGCCGGTTGGCTCAGTGGTAGAGCGTCAGTCCTAGCGTGGGATGTCCCAGGTTCGATTCCCGGTCAGGGCACAGAGGAGAAGCGCCCATCTGCTTCTCCACCCCTCTCCCTTTCTTTCTCTCTCTTCCCCTCCCACAGTCATGGCTTGATTGGAGCAAGTTGGCCCAAGTGCTGAGGACGGCTCCATGGCCTCCACTTCAGGCACTAAAATATCTCACTTGCCAAGCAACAGGGCAATGGCCCCAGACGGTCAGAGCATCGCCCTGTAGGGGGTTTGCCAAGGGAATCCCAGTTGGGGGCATATGCGGGAGTCTGTCTCTCTGCCTCCCCACTTCTTACTTAAGAAAAAGAGAAAGTGGAAGTCAGCATGAGGGAGGTATTCCCCAAGCACCTGCCCCAGCACCGCTGGGGACTGATGCCCCTGGTCTGACGCTTCTCCATCGCGAGCCCGGCCCCGGCACCGCTGGGGACTGATCTGGTCTGACGCTTCTCCATCGCGAGCCCGGCCCCAGCACCGCTGGGGACTGATGCCCCTGGTCTGATGCTTCTCCATCGAAAGCCCGGCCCCGGCACCGCTGGGGACTGACGCCCCTGGTCTGACGCTTCTCCATCGCGAGCCCGGCCCCGGCACCGCTGGGGACTGATGCCCCTGGTCTGACGCTTCTCCATCGCGAGCCCCCACCATGAGCATAATGAGCCCTTCCTCCCGGCAGCATCATTTTGGGATTAAACTCCTTAAGCATTGCTTAACGATCATGGCTTTCTGTGATTGCTTCATAACTTAGGCAGTTGAAACTCATGATTAAAATATTATGTCATTTTCCTACAAACATGAGAGAGTCCAGACACCTATTTCTGAGGGGATGTTTATGTGAAGTCACGGTTGCAGCTGCTCTTTGGCCAGTCTGGACGTGGGAGCTCTTCCGGACAAAAGCAATCTGACCCTGTCGGAGGTGCTCCGAGTTTCCCGTGGCCCGGTTTAGTACGGCGCCTGAATCATACATCTGTCTGGTGGCTAACACTTTGGGTCAGTCCCCAAACCAAGGACCTTGGGAGGCTGGAGAGACCCCAGAGGCCACCTGTCTGGTGTAAAACGCACCCCAAAGCGTTTGTCTCTGGTCCCTTCCCAGGGTTATTGTCCTTTGTAGAATTTGCCCCTAAACTAATCACACATTTATCCCTCGTCCATCCGTCCATCCGTGGCGCTGGCTGTCCACCAGCGTCCCAGGCAAGTGCCTGGAAGATGAGCACGCAGTCACACTGTGTCCCCAGGACACTGGCCATGGCCCGGCACACGCTGGAACCCAAGACGCACTGGTTGATGAAATGAATGGACGGAACCGACGTTCCATGAAGTGTTAGGAGTTTGGACTCACGGTGCAGGGCTCTGGGTGTCCCTGTCCCATTTCCTGGCTGCACCTGGCAGAGCAGAACCGGGTAAGACAGGGGCACATGGCCAGTTTGTGCAGCCCCACCGAGGAAGTCAACCTGTAAGTTACTCACGTGATTATTCAGCTCTTCCCTTATCCAAAAAATAAAAATAAAAAACAGATTATTTTTTTCTAGATTTTCTGCCTTCCCTAACAGAATTCTGCCTTTCCAGGCCGTGAACAAAGGGACTGGTGTGGATTCCTCCCCCGGTCTCGTCCGCCCTCCCGGTGTCGAGGGTAGAAGCCGTGTGAGGAGAGAAATGAGTCTTCAGAGAGCCCCAGTCCTGCCCCTTTGTTCTCAGACAATGAACTTCCTTAAGAAATACTGATGATCCCACCCCACTTTCCAGAGTTACAGGGTAGGTCTCGGTTGATCGTTCAGAACTGACTTGAAGAATAACTTCATTCTTAGGAGAAAAGTTTGTGAATGTGTCCATTTATATTGCTTATCCATCTTTGTTTATAAAACATTTGGATATTATAATTTGTCAAGCGGCTTAAATGGCCATTTCAGCATATTGCATATAATATGAATATGTTTAAAGGAATAAGCAATTGAATATTTATATTAAATATATATAAATGTGTGCATATATATATATATACATACACACACACACAATAGTTGGGATCATACTTAAATTTCAATTCTAACTTCAGTTTTTCATAAGGTACAGATGTTGAGTAATGTTTGAAAGACCTTATCAATTTCAAAACATTCATTCGTTGACCCATGGTGGTGCAGTGAATAAAGCATCGACCTGGAATGCTGGGGTTGCCGGTTCAAGACCCCAGGCTTGCCTGGTCAAGGCACATACAAGAAGCAAGTTCATGCTTCTCATTTCTCCCCTCCCCCATCCCTCCTCTCTCTCTCTCTCTCTCTCTCTCTCTCCTTTCTCTAAAATAAATTTAAAAAATCTTTTTAAAAAAACATTCATTTGTAAATTCAATAAACAGTCATTATGCTCACCGCACATGCTGACCCATAAATAAATAAATATTCTGAAGCGCTAAGAGAGGAAAACAAAGACAAAAGCAAGAAACATCCTTGAAAAATGAAAGGTAAACAAGGCTTTCCGCCAGGGTGTTTACAATCACGAGTCCTAAATGTTAATGGCTCCATTTCCAATTCCAATTCCGCCGAATGTTTGCAGAATTAAATGTGTTTGCAGCTTTAAGTACGTACTTTATATTTTATCGTAATGACAACACGAAACACCTTGCCTTGCAAAAAATTATCATGCACTTGTTTAAAAAAAAACACATTTAAAGATAAATACCACCCACAATTATTCTAGGTCTTACTCAAGGCCCTGAGAATTTCTTTAGAGATGTCTACTCAGACAGTGTTTTGCTGCATGGGTTGGCATTTTTCTAAACACAGTTGCAGACGGGACCAGCTTTTGATGGGAGGAGAGGAATGGGAGTTTTGGAAGACGGGATCACCGTTTTCCATGAGGGACGCCGGGGAGCAGTTCTGTGTTTGAATAGGTGTGTTCCCGTCTCTGCTTCTCTGCTGAGGTAACCATCGGGGCTTGGACTGTCTGGCCAGAGACATTCCCTGAGGCTCTGTGATCTCCAAGGATACATCTTGGAAACCGATTCAAAGTCAGAAAAATGCAGTGACTTTTCCTCACCCCACTCTGATTTCATGCTTTTGTAAGCTGTTTAAAAAGTTATGCATGTCGAAGAAGGACCTTGGTGCTCACACTACACATATTTATTAAAATATGTTTCATGCCTTAAAAGAGATTTAAAATGGTGGATAATAAACTTCCTTTTATGGGGTCAAAAGTCATTCTAAAAACTGGACATTCCCAATTTTAGGAGACGCCTGAACCGTGCCCTGTGTAAGAGCATTGTTGGTCTGAACACCCTGGAGCTGTTCAAAATTCTGCGATCAGGTTGTTTTTTGTGCCTTGGAGCTGTTGAGACCCAACCAATTTAAATCACAATACAAGTGTTTCCTGCTCATTGGCTCACACCTCTCATTTCTCAAATGTAACTGAGTAGCCCCCTCTGTGTGTAACAATAAACGGTCACATGGAAACATTATTACATTTTTACCCTACAGGAGTTTCAAGATTTAGTTCAGGTGAATAATTACAGGTAACTATTAATAGTTGAACTCTGTAAAGGGCTTAAGAAAAAAAAAATGCTGCCACGTCAAAATACCTAATTTGTTCATTAAATGCAGATATATGTTCAAATATTTTATAAGCAAAACAACGCATTCCTGCTAGGACACTGTATCCTTATTTAAATTTGTGAGAGAAATGGGGTAGATACCATGTTTTTCGCTCCATAAGACGCCTGGGCATTTTCCCCTACAATTTACGAAAAATACGGTAACTTGCTGTCTGGGGACATTTGCGGAGGTGTCAGGTGTTGGATGTGACCATGTGACGACAGAGATCTGGTTCTGCTCCTGCTCCTCCCAGGCGCTCCCTTCATCACGGGGACAGCCTCCTGCCCGCCCCGAGCTGCCCCCGGACACTCCCTGCTCCCAGACGCTCCGCTGAGGTTCCCAAGGCCGCCCAGCGGTGACTTCCGGAGCCCGGGGCTCAGACCCTCACCTCGGGCACCACCCAGAGTGGACATTTGACCACATGCCCTGCGCCCGGTGAGGCCCGCGAGGACGCTCTCTCCTGAGCAGGAAGGCTCTGCCCCGCCCAGAGAGTCACTCCCTTCTCCGCTTGGAGCTCAGGGGCTGTCATTTCCAGACAGTGTCCTCGTTGCTCAGAGGAGGTAGGTGCCTCCCATGCCCGCTTTACAAGGGCAGGCATGTTGGTTTGAAGCATCCGCATGGTCGAAGCTTCACAGTCCCTCCCTGAGAGGAGAGCCCGGGTCTCCATGGGGGGGGGGGGGCTGACGCCTGCGTCCAGCCAGGGGGCTGAGCAGGGACCATCACCCGGACCACTCCCATCCACCCCCCGGCTCCCTGCATGGGACTCAGGGTCCTGGCTCTGTTCTGGCCACACAGGAATGACCCCGTGCTCTGACTTCTCAGCACTGTCACAACTGGATTCTGAAACTACCCAGGCTTGTGGGACCCCTCACATGCCGGGTCAGCCCCGGTGATGAGCTTCTCAGCGCGGAACAGCATGGAGCGGTCTGGAACAGCCTTGCTCAGGGGTCCCCAAACTACGGCCCGCAGGCCACATGCGGCCCCCTGAGGCCATTTATCTGGCCCCCACCGCACTTCCGGAAGGGGCACCTCTTTCATTGGTGGTCAGTGAGAGGAGCATAGTTCCCATTGAAATACTGGTCAGTTGGTTGATTTAAATTTACTTGTTCTTTATTTTAAATATTGTATTTGTTCTCGTTTTGGTTTTTTTTACTTTAAAATAAGATCTGTGCAGTGTGCATAGGGATTTGTTCATAGTTTTTTTTATAGTCTGGCCCTCCAATGGTCTGAGGGACAGTGAACTGGCCCCCTGTGTAAAAAGTTTGGGGACCCCTGGCCTTGCTTGTCCGAGAGAGACCAGCCAACTTCGGTGTGTTGTTGCGGCAACTGTCCATGGCCGTTCTCAGATGTGATTAGGAACTCGGAAACCAGATGGACGTGAGGCAGAGGTTGGCCTCCATATCTCTAAAACCATGTGGGCGCCCAAGCCAGCTGGCAAAAATCTGAAAAGATGAGGCTGACCACACACACATGGAGGATAGACAGAAGATACACACGTAGATAAATTGCACATAGAGAATACCAATAGAGAGAGAGAGACAGAGACCCAGAGAGAGGTGGGTGTGGTCTCCCGGGAGAACCCCACTGGGCACCGGCTGGCCAGCCTCCTGTGACCCCTCTCCCAGAGGGTGTCCTGTCTGAGAGAAGACCTGCTGGGCTTTATCACACCGGAAGCGAGCACTTGGAGGGGTTACGGCACCTTCTTCTGCACAGGGTCTCAGTATCAGATGACTTTGCAGATTTGTGCCCTGGGAGCAAGTTCAAATTCTGTGAGGTGTCTGTCACCTCCTTCCCTGTCACCCGCTCTCCGATACCCTCGTGTAACCCCTGCGGGTGCTTGCCCGGCGTGTCAAGATGAGCCCGGAGAGAGTCGTCCGAACACCCACCAGTTCCCAGACCGCACCAGCACGGGGTCCTCCCTCAGTCCTGGTCTCACCTTCTGTCTTCACCTGATTAATTCCCCTGAGCTCGCCTGTCCTGGACACTATCCCAGGGGCGTGGCTGTGCCTTCCATCAGCCCCACGGGGTGGGGATGTGAACCCCGCTCCGTGTGAGCCCACAGGTGTTCCAGGCACAGTCACTACTGGGGAAGCAATCCCTCTTTGTACGTGGCCATTGTCTTTATATCTTTCTAATTCTACTACCATTCAGTCTTCCTGCCTTCAAAGCAAGATCATTATTTCTCCTGTTTCTGTTGTTCTTTTTAAAGTTTTTCTAGTGTTCTCTCTTTCTCAGAGGGATTCTTCAAATTTATATTCCCACAACTGACTTGATCCATCTTCCCTTAAATTATGCATTGCAGCCGTGTGTCTCAAAAGACATTCTGCAAGGCCCCCCTATTAGAATATGTATAAAATATTCATTAGACCAGTCCACATTAACAAGCAGAGAGAAGTTCAGTGATTCAAATCTATAGGGGTCTTTTCCCCTGAATGACGGAAAACCTTATCTACAAAATACCTTATTAGAGGACGGTGAACACAATTTAGGTCAAGAAAGTAAAGAAGAAAGCTAACACGCATTGACCACTCACTAGAGGCGTGAGTGACCTAATTTGATCTTTTCTGAGGCTCTTTCGGTTCCTTAAGAACCATTAACCTCCCGTGACGGTTTTGACAGATGAAGAAGCAGGTTTGGAGGTGGGACCCCGTGTGGCCGGGCTTCTCAGATGTGCATAACAGGAACAGAAGTTCTGGCCCACTTCACCACATTCTGTATCCCGGCCCACTCCGTCAGAGTTCTCCCAGAGACAGGACCAACGAGATGGACATCTGATGGTTGGCAGATAGGTAGATCAGTGATAGATAGATAGATAACTATTGTAGATAGATAGATAGATAGATAGATAGATAGATAGATAGATAGATAGATAGATAGATAGACAAGTAAAAGGAACTTTATTATGAATAATTGTCTCACACAATTATGGAGCCTAACGAAGCCCAGGACCTGCCTTCTGAGAAATAGGCAAGCCCTCTCCACGCCCAAGGGCAGGAGAAGATGAGATGAGGTAACCCTGCTCTAAGAGTGAGCCGGAAGAAAAGGGGAGGGTTCTTGCTTCTTCCACCTCTGGTCCTATTCGGGTCCTCAGGGGACTGGGCAGTGTTCACCCACATTGGGGAGGGCCTCGGCTTTGCTGAGTCGATGATTCATGTGTCCATCTGACCCAGGAGCACCCTCAGACACACCCAGAAATAACGTTTACTCTGGCCACCCCGCGGCCAGTCCAGCTGACCCGCAAAGTTCACCAGGACGTTCTGTCTCCACAAAGAGTCCAGGCTGGCTTCATGCCCTCCCATGAGAATCAGGGGGGTCTGAATATATATCAGAAAAAGCAAAAGTAATTGTATTCTCTCATTTCATTACATTTAAATACATATTTAACACTCTTCCTAAAGGAAATAAAAAGCGACTGGCCTCTGAAATTTTCTGCTCCAACAAAGCACGCAAGTAAAACAGTAACACCCACTCAGCGCTTTCCAAGAAGAACGCGTTGAAGTGGGGCTTCAGCCGCCCGCCCTCGTCACCGTCCCCCGAGGCAGCCACACACCGGTGACGAGACGAGGGTGAACGCTATGCAGTGCCGACTGTGACCTCGCCAAGAGGTTTATCAGAGGTCCGCAGCAGCGGCGTCCAACTCACAGCGATGCCGCCAACGAGAGTGACACAGGACCCTCCGGTGTCCTTCTTGATCCCGTCCCTGGGCTGGCTTTCTGTGTAATGGTGTCAAAACAGCCCCGTGACTGTGGGGCAGGGGGAAGGAGAGGGAGGCGCCAGGTCAGGGAGCTGCTGACGCTGGAAATTCCTGTTAAAATCCCTGATGGCCACAGTGTGGAAGGAGCTAGACCTTTGTAAACGGAGCAAGCAAAATCTCTTACTACCTGCGCATCCTCCCTGGGCGGGTGGGTCTGAGAGGTCAGACAACGGAGGACCGGAGGAGGAGGAAGGTCAGCTTCTGACCGCCGAGAAACTGGACAGTGATAAGTAACACTTGGTTCCAAGCTGAGAACCGAGATTCATTCTCTTATACTTTAGGGTCAAAGAAAAGAGTTCATTAGTCGGTGTTTTGGGAAGTCCCTTGCAGTCACTTCCGAGGCTAAAACGATAGGCGCTAAGAAAGCATGATCAATTCCCGCTGTTTAGGAGGGTCTGAGCCGATCACCTCACACAGGGAGGAGAGCCCTGTCCACTGACCCACGGGTCTGGTCAGAAAGAATGTTCGAGAAGCTTCTCAGCACCAACCAAACCGCTTAGCTTCAGTCCCCGGGGACCAGAATCCAGAGTCCACAAGAGCTAACAAACCAGCGTCCACATTTAAGACCCTTCTGGAAGTTCTTAGGGCACAAAACCAACATCGCCCACCACGAGGGTAGATGGACTAGTTTTACCACAGAACTGACATTATTAAGTCTACTTTGAAGTCTGTCTGCGTGCGTAACTTACACACACACAGGCGTACGGATTAAGAATGCACACTGGTACGGCCATCATGGAAGAAAATGTGGCAGGTCCTCAAAGCATTAAGAAGAGAGCCAGCAATGACCCAGCAATCCCTCCGCTGGGTATCTACCCCCAAACTCGAAAACACGGGTAGGTAAAAACACACGCACCCCCCTGTTCATCACAGCATTGTTCACAGTGGCCAAGACATGGAAACAACCCAAGTGCCCCCCGACAGAGGACCGGATAAAGAAGATGTGGGACATACGTACAATAGGATACTACTCAGCCATAAGAGAGGATGACATAGTGACATTCACGACAATACAGATAGACCTTGGAAACATGGTATTAAGTAAAATAAGTAAATATGATTTCACACATAGGTGAAATGTAAAACTGAGACGCGTGACGTAGACAACAGTGAAGGGGTGACCAGGGGGAGGGGTGGGGGGAGGGAGGGAAGAGGGACAGTTATACAGTGACAGAAAACGATTTGACTTTGGGTGATGGGCACACAACACAATGAAGAGTTTGCACGCTCTAGAGACGGTCACCTGGGACCTATGTGCTCTTACTGATCAAGGTCGCCCCACTACATTCAATTTTCTAAATAAATTTAAATATATATATATATATATATATATATATATATATATACACACACACACACCCTTTCACTTTTTCTTTTTAATTTTTTTTTTCATTTTCCTGGCACCCAATTCTGACACATCAAAAAGGATTGCTTCATAGACTTTTAGTGTAAATAGACTGGTGACAGTGATCTTTGCAAGTTCTTAACTTTGCTGGTAAGTTGCGGGGCGGAGGGGTCCAGGTGAGATATCCTCCTTCAGGCCCCCTCCCAGGTGTCCCCACTGCCTCACTGCCCCCACTGCCCTGGGCCCGTCCCCCACACCACAGGATGGGCTGTTTGACTCTCACACCAACATGACTTGATAAAGAACAGAAACTCCATATGTATATATTTATTAAACAGAAGTAAACTCAAAGTCATGGCTCTGGGCACCAGCTCTTCAATGTGTCCTGCTAACTCTTTCTAATGTTTGATGCTTTATTCACAGTTTACAGTAAAAACACTGATGATAAATCTAATTAAACCATTCCTCAGAAGCCAAGCTATAAAAGAATAAGCCCTTTTTCCTGCTCTCCAAATTTCATGCCCCCGTAACTTAAAGCACGCTATTTTCAGAGTCATTTCAACATTGTTTCACCCATAATAATTTAAAATTACCCGACACTTCATATTAGTCACAAACCACGTATCAAAGCCAGTTTCGTGAAAATCATCCTTTCTTCTCAATAAACAACGATTGAGTTTCAGTGGTCCAGTTCACTTATCAGAAGGAGTTCTTGACTGTTTGGTCAAGTGTTGACACTGGCAAACTTCAGAACATAATCCTACACCATGGGCACAGAGGATAACCTGCTCTCAATTAGGTCACCACCCTCTGGTGTCGTTAACATGTTCCTCTGTCTTCTTTCCTGTGAACGTTTGTAGCACTCTGGTTGGGCAGCTCCTGTATACGAACAATGGCTTTCGAGCACAGGGACTGCGTCTCCTGCCACTGCGAGGTGTCCTGGAGATGTTGATGTTACTGTAAGTGAGAGAGGTTACTTTCTAAGTAACATCACTTAAAAAGAAGTGATGTTATTGTAGGAATTGGCAGCAGACCAAGAGGAGGAAATTGTGTCAAGTGCAGAAACTAAACTCAGTTCCCCTTGGCGCTTTGGTGTCCAGCAGTTGCCTCAAAACATTTGTGTGTCCAGAATAATCTCCCTGCCTGCCCAGGTGGTGGCACAGTGGATAGAGCACCTACCTGGGACACTGAGGACCCGGGTTCAAAACCCCGAGGTCGCCAGCTTGAGTGTGGGATCATAGACGTGACCCCACGGTGGTGGGCTTGAGCCCAAGGTCACCGGCTTGAAGCACAAGGTTGCTGTCTTGAGCCCAAGGTCACTGGCTTGAGCAAAGGGGTCATTGGTTCAGCTGGAGCCCACCCACTACCCCCAGTCAAGGCACATATGAGAAAGCAATCAGTAAACAACTAAGGAGCCGCAACTAGAAGTTGATGCTTCTAATCTGTCTCCTCCCTGTCTGTCTGCCTGTCTGTCTCTCTCACACTTAAAAAGAGAGAGAGAGAAAGAGAGAAAGAGAGAAAGGAAGAAAGAAAGAAAGAAAGAAAGAAAGAAAGAAAGAAAGAAAGAAAGAAAGAAAGAAAGAAAGAGAAACTCCCTTTTATTTTCTCTTAACTGAGTTCATTTCAGCACCCCCAGAAACCCAGGGACGGCTTCACCCCTGACTTAAGGGTGTCATGGAAGGGGTGTTACCCCCCAGTGTGACCAACTAAGTAGTAAATAGATGTCCTTGGGTGGGAATTCATATGCAAAAGTCCTGAAGGCCTTGACATGGGAGAGAACACAGACGTTGTGTGGAGCCTCGGCTGGGTCCCCAGCGCTGGTTCACCCCAACATGGGCCGTCTGAGCCGGGCAGGAGGGGCAGGGGACCAGCACTCTGGCTGCGGCTGACCGTCACAATGCACAGCTTGTTGTACTGGCTCAACAGCTTTAGGCTCCTTTTCTGGACACTGTCGCCGTAATTACAGCTTTGTTTTTCAGCCCTTACCAAGTGACCCTAAAAACTTGCGGCAGAGGGCACTGTGAAGGGCCTTTGTCATCTGCACCTGACAGGGGAATCGGTCCGTCTGTCTCCCTGCTCGCCGCACAGAGCTGTCCCTGGGCCGGAGCAGTCAACAGCGGAACGGAGCGGACAGAACCCTCTGGGGCCGGGGCCGCTCTCGTCTACAGGGCGCTCTGCTGGCTGGGTCTGCGGTTAGGGTACGACCACCCATTTTAAATAACGAAGAACCAGGAAACAGTACCTTAAGCCAGTGGTTCTCAAGGGGTGCACCTGGGCGCACTGGTGCGCCTAGAAGATTTTCAGGTGTGCCCTATGGTATTCCAGCATAACTCAAAACATGTAACATAAAAATGTTTGTTAATGTCGGAATAACACGAGCTGGGGACTGCGCAAGGCCCGTTTCCGTAACAGGACAGGGAAGGAATGTGCCTTCTTATCTAGGAACGTATCTTTTTCCAAACTGGCTCACTGCCTCACTGGACAATTAGGAAGTATCACGATAGCGGCCACTTCGCTGTGAGCCCACTCGAGTCAAGGAGGGCGGGAAGCAGACGGGCCCTGCTCAGACCCCAGACCCCCGCTCGTGTTTGGAAGAGGGGTCAGTAAGGACCATCCGGTCGACCCTCTGAATTCACCGAGAGAACATCGAGGCCGGACGTTGACCGCACCCGCCTAACCTGCCGGTTCCTTCGGGGCCGGGGCCGGGGCGGGGCCTGGGCGGGGCAGGGCTGGGGGCGGGGCCGGGGCAGGGCCTGGGCAGGGGCGGGGCTGGGGCGGGGCCAGGGCGGGGCCGGGCTGGGGGCGGGGCCGGGGCAGGGCCTGGGCAGGGCCGGGGCGGGGGCGGGGCCTGGGCGGGGCCTGGGCGGGGCGGGGCCTGGGTGGGGCGGGGCTGGGGTGGGGTGGGGCGGGGCCGGGACCAAGTGCTGTCCCTTAGCACCCAGAGCGCATTGTCACCAGCCAAGAGTTCCCTTCCCTCAGCTAGTCATCAGGGCCAGCCAGGAAACACAGCAGTGGATGTCACCAGGGCTGCGCACACAACTGACGGTCTGGGGCAGTGGTTCTCAAACTGTTTTAAGTCGGAGCACATTTAAAATCCTACAAATAATTGTAGGCGCACTATATACAGATTTCTGAGAAATATGTTATAATAATTAAGCCAAATATTAAAGAAAAAAATATAAAGTCCAAGCGTGCTTTTGTGGTAATTAAACAAAATAAATACAACAAAATTAAATTTATTCTGACATTTTTATGTTACATTTTTTTGGGTTATGCTTTTTAGAATTCGTAAAAAAAGAGGGGTTAAAAAATTTTTTAAAAAGTTATCTTTTTATATATATAGATACATTCTTAGTAAGATTTAGTAAATTCAGCAGGTCCTAGCGTGAATGTGTTAAGTTTTTTCATTCTGTGTTTATGAGAAACATGAGCCTGATGTGTCCTAGCAATTTCTTCAATGTTTGGGCATATATTTGAAAGGCAAACTCTCATTTCCTCGTCAATACATCGAAGAATTCCTCTCTTTCTACTCTTAATTGTGTTGAGTGCAGAAAACCCCCACCATACATATCATCTTAACTTTACACCAAACAAAGGATAGAAGAAACTTGCCTCCAGTCTTTCTGGGGAACATGGGGGGTAGTGTAAACAATCCAGCACCACAGCTTAACAGCCTTTTGCAACCTAATCAGGCAAGTAAGGTGGGGGGTGGGGCAGACTGTCAGCTTACAGCCAATTCCCCACACCTCTGTCCCCCCAAAAATCTAAACTCCAAAAACCCTGTTGGTTTTTTGGTCCCCAACAGGCACATATTTCTCTGGAATACCATAGAGCAGTGGTCCCCAACCTTTTTTGGGCCACGAACCGGTTTCATGTCAGAAAATATTTTCACGGACCGGCCTTTAGGGTGGGACGGATAAATGTATCACGTGATCGAGACAAACGTCAAGAGTGTGTCTTAGATGTCACAGAGGGAATCTGGTCATTTTTAAAAAAATAAAACATTGTTCAGACTTAAAAATAAATAAAATGAAAATAATATAAGTTATTTATTCTTTCTCCGCAGACTGGTACCAAATGGCCCACGAACCGGTACCGATCCGCGGCCCAGGGGTTGGGGACCCCTGCCGTAGGGCACACCTGGAAATCTTCTAGGGCACACCGTGTACCCTGGCGCACACTTTGAGAACCGCTGGTCTGGGGGTCCCTCCTGGTCAGCCCTCCTCCTGTGCTCTCTGTTTTAAACCACTTTACAGAAACAGCTCACAGATTCAATAACTTTTTCTTTTTCTTGGCATTGCTTTGACCTGGACCCCACGAATGCTAGAGGGTAACTTTCACGAGGCTCTGAGGCTACGCAGACTGGCATTGGCATGGACTTTCAGACTTGATTCTACGGAGAAATTCTAACTCCCTTCGCCCTGCTTTCAGACTGCCAGCCCGAGGCCACAGGGAGGGGGCCTTCTCACTCTCCGCCCTGCCGGAGTTTCTCCAGACACTCGAGATGTCTCTAGAGATTGGGACAGAACCGGCTGAGGACCAAGGAAGAACACCTTCCTGAAGCCAACAGTTAGGTTCAAAGGTAAGCACAAGAAAGAGGAACAAAATAGAAAAATCAAGAAATCATCATCTCTTTTTTTGATGAATCAAATGGGCTTTAAAAGTTGTTAGATATTTGCCTGACCGGTGGTGGCGCAGTGGGTTAAGCACGGGCCCAGGACGCTGAAGGCCCCAGTTTGAAAACCAGGGGTCGCCAGCTTGAGCACAGGCTCATCTAAATGATCCCAAGGTCGGTGGCTTGAGCAAGGGGTCACTGGCTTGGCTTGAGCCCCCCCCCCCCCCCCGGTCAAGGCACAGATCAGAAAGCAATCAATAAAACTATAGTAAAGCAACAAAGAGGTGATGCTTCTCACTCTCCCCACCCCCTTTAAAAAAATCTGTTAGCTCTTTGAACATAAGACACAGAAATTTCACCATCAAAAATCATTTTTTATAATATCTTTTTTTTTAACTTTTAATTCTAAATAACACTTGAGACAAAACAGTTATGGTATAAGAAATATTGTGCTTCCTATCAGATTAATTAGATCTGCATTTCAATCATAAAATCTTTGCTAACATTTGCCACTCACAGCGCCTAGAAGACACATTGCCCACGACCTTTAGGACATCTGTCAAAATACTATACGGTCGGGTCAGATGTTTGCAACAAGTATGTCCTGCACTGTGTTTGATCAACCTCAGGGTTCCACGCTAAGTTAACAGACAATGTAATGTATTTTTATTGACAGGTTAGAAGGCCTGATCAAAGGACCTCTTTCTGGTATGAAAATCTGAGAAATACAGAATTTAATACAAAAAGTGAAGAAAAAATATACCGAACATTTTAAAAACATGCCGGAGGTAGCAGTAAAAAGACCAGAAGCAACTGGAGGTAAAAACACAAAGGGAAAAAAATGGAACTAAGTAACCCAAGAACAGATGTTCACCTGGAGGCATCGCCCCAGAGGCTGGTCCTCAGGACCCGTGCTCTTACGGACGTATCCTGCCCTGGGGACAGGGGCTGAATCGGAACTCAGGTGGAAGGCTCGTAAGGTGGATGAGAGACTCCCAGGACAACATCTTCCCAGGCGGGCGAACGTGCTGGTGTATGAACTAAGGAAATGCAATGAGCTCTTGCCGGCCGAGGAGGGGGATCCTACCCAACTCCGCCTTCCTGTGGCTCCAGCAGCAGCAGCAAAGAAAACATTCAGCTGCTGGTTTTCCAGATTCTAACATCACCCTGCACTCCCAAGGGTTCAGTCCTGAAGCGATAGCACCAAAATCGTATCCACACGATAGCTGTAATTCTTCCCACTGACTTTGTTTAAGATTTTAGAATTTTCATGGAGTTTTCTGTTCACAGCAATACTGAGTGGAAGGTACACAGCTCCCCGTGGCTTGGGTGGGCACACCCGGGGGTGACGGCAACACTCAGTCTTCCGACTCAAACGCTCACCACCCAGAAACGCCCTCCACAGGCGCGGCCGGAAACAAGACTTTACCAGTTCTCTGGTGAAAAGTTCCTCCTTTGTCCGCTCAACTGACACATAAAACGAACCATCAAGATACTTGCAGGAAAAAAAAATGTGACGTGTGAAAGGACAGACACACTACCCCGTGAGAACTGACAACGTCACCATCGATGAGCCCATCGCTAGAAGCAGCAATACACGGAGGGACGGAACATGAAGTTTCACAGTCTGGACCGTTCCTGACATACAGCAGTAACGGACGCCTCAGTCCCAGAGAAAGGCTCCAAAACATAGTGTAGGTGCTTCAAGTTGAACATGAATAAATTATGGGTCATGGCTTCAAATCTACTTCGGTCTCAGGCCACGTGTGGAGAAGTGTGGAGATGATACTACTCTGCTCTCGACGACTGATTCAGTCACAGGGTCTGGACCGTGCTGACCAAGCCTCAGCCTCCCCAAGACGCACCTAGATCCGGCATTGTCCGATTATGACAGCCAGGAGGCGGCTGGAAGGGTCCGGGGAGATCCGTACACGACCACACTGCTCTCCAAGTGAGCATGTTTGCAACCCAGCGTCGGAGAAGAGCAGTCTCGTTTTATCACTTGTGTTTAAGACATTAGCTCATTTAGTATCGGCATACCCTTTTCAACGCATAGTGCATTGATGGCATAGTATCAAGTATCTGTTTACACGTAAAACGGTATGATTGGACTCATCAAAATGTCAGCTGATAAACCAGATTTTTTTACCCCATCCCTACAGATTTCACTGGGACCAGAAGAGGCTGTCCCAGAGATGACTCACTGGAAATCTGACAGCGTCCCTAGGGGCTAGGCAGAAGCACCCAATGTGAAACTATGGTCCAGGTGGGGTACATGCTGCCCAGTGTGCCCGCTGACCCCTGGAACGGCTTAGAGGAAATCCCGGCCAAGTCCCAACGTTCGGTCTCAATCACGGCAGCTGTCTGCAGTTGTCCCTTTAAGTAAAAAAATAAAAAAGTAAAAAAAAATGGTTTTTCATGAAAAAGCGGCGGGTGCATCTCGCCAGCGCCCGGCACCCACGTTTGCCTCCGGACACGCGCCACGCTTCGTTAGGCATCAGGCGTGCTTGACGGCTCTCCACCTTCCCTGGCACAGAACCTTCAAAAGGCCCGTTTTCAGCGAGGACATTCTGAAGCGAGCTGATTATCTTCTATTCTATTCACGTTGTTGGTGCCAACGTGCGCTGGTGAAGGGCGGATGGCGGATTCTGCAGCTGGGCGCTGGGCACGGCCGCCTGGCTGGCCCCAACGCCGGCTCTGCTTTGGAAAAACTGGAGCAACTGTCCACCCAGTGAGAATAGCAAACAACACCCTGGTTACATTATCACCCCAGCTTCCCCCGTGGGTGGGATCGGCGGACCACGCTTCAGAACTTCTAAAATGGGCTCCTGTCTCAACAGCATGACCAAACGTTAGTATAAAGAGGATGAGTTTTTGAAAACTCTGTCTCAAAGAGTGGGAGCATAGCGGTTGAGTTGTCACCGAAACTCACTGCAGAGGACTCGCGTCTCTGGGAAAGGCGTCAGCGGTCTGATCCTAATCTGCTGTGGGTCTCCCACATCGTTACACACTCTCGTTCGGGGAGATGGTGGGGATCAGCGGACAACTACCTGTGAGTGCGTTCCCATCGAGCGACCTGATACTTGACCCTTTCAAATCTTGGACTGAAATTGGCCTATCAGAAAACACTGCCACATTTATTTCAAGTTTTAAAACAAAAGAGTGGTATTTTGGGAATGTTTCGTTTTTCTGTGGCTCTGTGACTCGTGGTTGAATAGTGGTTAGCCATGTGCTCCTGGGTGAAAGAAACCTGCAGACCTGACCGGGAGATGGCTCAGTGGGTACAGCACTGGCCTGGGATGCTGAGGACCCAGGTTCGAAATCCCGAGATCACTGGCTTGGAGCCTAAGATCGCTGACTTGAGCAAGGGGTCACTGGCTCAGCTGGAGCCCCTGGTCAAGGCACATATGAGAAAGCAGTCAATGAACAACTAAGGTGACTCAACTATGACTTGATGCTTCTCATCTGTTTCCTTTCTCCTCTGTCTGGCCCTGTCTCTCTCTCTCACTAAAAAAGAAAAGTAAACGGAACCTTCAGGCCGGGCTCAGTATCGATGCCTCGTGTAACCAATCCAACCCAGAAGAAGCTACCTCCCTCCTCGGGGAGCGGGCGTGGTCCGCTGGGGGCTCTGTCGCTTGCGTCCACCCCACCACGGAACACGAGGGGAGGAGAAGATACCTCGGTCTGAATGGTCACTAACCACAGCCCAGCGCAGCGAATACCGTGATCCTGCTGAACGCCAGCTGCAGAGTCAGGACCAGTTTTCCTTTCTTTCCTTTTTAAAATTCCACTCGGGCTGTGCTGTCCCTGGTGCTGAACTCGGGGAAGGGAAGTCGTGATCCCACAGCACAGACAATGAGTTAGGACAGCTTCCCCGATCCACAGGCAGAATTCCAGTAATAACAAAACCTGCCACCAGGCGAATGGTGATGTGAGCACCACGCAGCAGCGGCCTCGGAAATAAAAACAAAAGCGAGACAAACCCGCAGGGTGAGGGACAGCGTGTCTGAGGCTGGTACCCTGCTTGTGACAAGGGGTCCGATCAACAGGCGATTTTAAATATGGCGCCCACCCCCTGAGCTGAATAATAATGCTCCCCTAGGTTCCTGTTCGCTCCGGGGATGCCAGCTGTCATATTTCAGACTATTCTGGTTCTCCATAGAGAAGCAACGTGGAGCGTGGCCGCCGTGTAAGCTCTGTGCTGGTCCTGCCCGGAGGTCAAGTTCATGCCTCCCTCCGTGACCAGATCTCACCACCTGTCTGCAGGTCTGGGCCCCTTTTTTCCCCCGTTTCTCCTTAAAAGTGCCTCGCTGCCTCTCCCAGCCGGGGCTCCGCTCGCCCTGCGAACCCTGAACTCACCTCTGCTCCCTGCACCGCAATTCTGCACATGCTCCGTAGGCGGCAACTCTCCCCGCCCCGGCCGAGTCTTGGATCCAAACCCGAAGGGACCTCGTGAACTTCTTAGAAGAGCCTTTTTTGGCTGGGGTGTCCTGTCTCTAGTCCAACATCTGTGTCCCTAAAATCGGTCGGCAGTCTGTAAGGGGGGCGTGGCTGCAGGTCCATGCCGTGGGCTTGTGTGCCGGAGGGTGAGTTTCAGACGTGACCAACCCAAGTCTCCGAGTTAGACACCTCAGGAGCACACAGCGGTCCCCACACCTGCACTCAGGTGCCCAGGCGTCTCAGGTGGGCGGGCGGGTCCCTCTGACAATGAACGTGGGGTCCTGTCAGCCCGTTTGGCCGCTAGGTCACAGATTTGGCTGTTTTGATCTCGAGGTGGCACAAAGCCCCTTCTTCTTCATTTAGAGATGTGTTCTGTCGTGTTGTCGCATGAGCGGGGTTCAGGTCCAACCTTCTACGATAGCATCCCCACATCCCAAGTCACAGAATTCAGATCCGTCTTTAAACAAACCCCCCCTCCCCCCGGGCCGTCATGTCCTTCATGGCCCGTGAAGCATCTGAAAATAAAAAGGGAGATGACGTCCTCCCCACGGACGTGATACCTCGAGGCCGGGTCCCCCGGCAGTCACTGAGAACCCTCCCGTCCTCCTCGCCCTGTGCACGCACCCCTGCCTGACCGGCAGGCACCGTTAGCACATGCTGTGCCGTCAAACCGTTAGGTGGAAACGCTGACCAGTTCCCACCGACCTCCTCACTCAAAGGAGAAGAGGGCTCAGGCCGCCCGCGAGGACAGTCAGGGCCACTTCCTAGTTCCCTTGTCACTCGGGGAGTCACCTGCTGCCGACCCGAGCCCCCCGTCATCTCTGAGCCCCCGACTTTGCAGCGGCCCCTTCATCACGTCTCCCTGGAGCTAATTCGGGTCATGACAAGGCTTCCGGGTCCAATGGCACAGGGCTGGCCTTGACCCTCCGAGGCAGAGCCCTGCCGTGACCCGGGGGCCGAGCACCTGGGCCCTCAGGGTCCAGCGAAGACACCTGTGAGGTTTGGCCGCGTGCTCGCTGCAGCAGATCCTGCCCGTACAGGTGTCCGGCCTGCTCGCTGCCACGGCTGCGGGTCTGCGGGGACTCCATCTGCAGATTACCGTTAGCTCTCAACACGCTCATGCCGCTGACCGGTGCTCCGCGTCCGGAGCCTCCCCTGTCCACTGCGGGTGACGGACAGGCATGCCATCCAACCGTGGAAGCAGTCCTGCCCCTGCGGTCCCGTTCACGGAGACACCGAACAGCCCCGCCTCCTGAGCCGCAGAGAGCTTTGTTTCTGAGTTTCTTTGTTTTTTAACTTTACATTAAAATGTTATTTTTGTTCTTATGACTTGACATGAAGCATTTCCTTCCACCTAATCAACAATGTCATCGTGTTATGGACCCACAACTCACTAGAGGATATTTCATGAGAATTTTTTTTAAAAAAAATCAATTCCTATGAGTTCTGTCTGCTTTATCACTATCTGAATTTCATGCCGAACCAGCTCAGAAACCGTGAAGTGACATCAAGGGGAAGGCGGTCAGTCCTTGACCTCCGCGTTCCCCTCGATGCACTTCGCGAGGTCACATTCGGTTCAGTGACGTGCAGGACGAGGGCCGCTGTCTCAAGGTCTCGTCCGGGTCCGGGACGCGCAGATGGGAGGCGTGCGCTCCTGGCTCGACGGGGAAGGTCCCTGCCACGCAGGACTCCCGGCTCTCACGGTGGGGAGCCAGTTCACACAGCCCTCTTCCCTGCCGAGGAAAGCGAGGACACCTGAAAATCCGTTTTCAGAGGAGCATCCCAGGCGCCGAGCTCCGGACACGGGAGAATTGCAAACCAGAGTCCAGGGGACAGTGCAGCCTGGAGCCCAGAGCCCAGAGCCCGGAGCCAAGCGAGTGTGTGATGGGCTAACACAGCCTCATGGTGGAAGCAGAGGAGGGGTGAGGACGTGCATAAAAATTAAGCAGAAAAGAGACGAGTCTGACCAGGCGGTGGCGCAGTGGATAGAGAATCGGACTGGGATACGGAGGACCCAAGTTCGAAACCCCAAGGTGCCAGCTTGAGCGCGGGCTCATCTGGTTTGAGCAAGGCTCACCAGCATGAGCCCAAAGGTCGCTGGCTTGAGCAAGGGGTCACTCGGTCTGCTGTAGCCCCACAGTCAAGGCACATATGAGAAATCAATCAATGAACAAATGATTAATTGTGAATAATTGATGCTTCTCATCTCTCTCCCTTCCTGTCTGCCTGTCTGTCCCTATCTGTACCTCTCTCTGTCTCTCTGTCTTTGTCACCAAAAAAAAAAAAAAAAAAGAAGAAGAAGAGAGACTGTGCTTCCAAAAAGCCCGTTTCCTGACCTCGGCATCCGCAGCCCTGAGACCGGGCAGAGACCACCAACCCACGAGGTGATGGTGGGTAAGGGCGGAGTGTGTTCTCATGACAAACACCGAAACACACAATAATCTCCCAGGTGCCCCATATTGCGGCTCCAGTGCCATGACAAGCAAGGCCCACGTCCTGAGCCCAGTGCCCCTCAAAGCTGGGGTGCTGTCCCTTCGTGGAGGTGAAAACTCACGGCAAGTTATCCAGCCATTACCGCGGCGCTCACCCCGGAAGGGTGGCCTCACAGGAAACCAGACGCCCCCCCCCCACAACACCTCCTGCCCCCCCCGCCCCCCCCCCTGCTGCAGGGGACTCACAAACCTCCGTGGGTGTGAAGGACGGTGAAATGAACACACAGCTGGTGAATGAGGCCAGCATTGCGGTCATGGGTCAGAAAACCAACGGCCTGTTTTCCAGTAAAACTGGGAGCTATTGGGCGACTCTAATCAGAAAGTGACAGACAGACCTGTGTCTTTGCTACGTGGATGGCACATTGGTCACGCACCACGCCCTCCCCAGCGCTCCCAGCGTCACCACCGCCCTGTTCCCGCAGAGGAAGAGAAACTAGCCTCAACCTCCTCTGCGGTGTTCTATAGCCTGTCCCTCCCTCAGCCTCACCACCAGTTCCCGTTTCCGTGGCACAGAAAACATGTTCATTGTCTTCCAAGTGTCCACATCTCGCAGGGACATGCTGGTTGTTCAAAGATTCGTGAAACCCATTCATTAAACTTGCTGGTATGTGACAGTTCCTCGTCAGCACCGTGGGGGTCTGTGTTGAGTCTGAGGCTTTAGATCCCTGACAATCCAGGCGTGTAGCCCAGAGCTAGGTCACCCGCTCCTGGGTGTGACGGGCGAGCCTTCCGAGGACAAAGTGCTGGTGAGGGAGGCACGGCCAAGGCCCACCGCGCTGCCCGGCCCAAGCACCACGGCAGGAGGACTGTCCCCGACCCTGAACCCCACCCCATGACATGACGGCTGTCATGTTTAAGAATTGCACAGTACTGAAAAGGGGCCGGCAGGAAGCAGCCACTGCCTTCTTTATAGTCAGAGAAGAGTGTCACCATCACAGAAACGTGCCCCAGGACTCCAGGCTCTGCCGTCGCTGACCAAGTCGTCGTCCACATGAG
Source organism: Saccopteryx leptura (assembly GCF_036850995.1). Taxonomy (NCBI): domain Eukaryota; kingdom Metazoa; phylum Chordata; class Mammalia; order Chiroptera; family Emballonuridae; genus Saccopteryx; species Saccopteryx leptura. The sequence goes on along the minus strand of NC_089506.1, from coordinate 1,175,494 downwards.
GGACAGTCTCGGCTCTGGCTGCAACACGTGGAATCCCCCCACCAGGCTGCACCCAGCCAGGAGGGACATGCAGATGCCCCTTCCAAAACTGGCCGGAGAACTCCGTCCACGCCGCCTTCCTCTCCCAGAGCGCTGAAGCCGCTCAGGGAAGCAAGGTTCACATCCGGGTCGAGTCTCTCCTCGTGCTGTGTCCTTATACAGTATAAAACGAAAAGGTGACGCTTTGAAGACAAAATTATCAGGCCAGTAGCCTGGCTCATCTTTCCCAGGTCACCTAATGGTCGAGCAGAAATGCACCAATGGCCTGATTTTTTTTGGCGGAATTCTTGTAGGGACAAACGTAACCATGAGGAGATGGGTTTTGTCACGGACCCGATCGGACGCGAGCCTGTGTCATGGCGAGCCAGAGCGCTCTCCTCTCTGGAGCCCGGCAGAGCACAGCTACTCCGTGGCCTAGTGTATTTATTTTATAGGAGACCAGAAAGCAAATTTTGCACATGCATCAAACACACCTCTCATTAAACAGAGTTCTGTTTTAAGGAACGGAGAGTGAAGCCGTGGAGGTCGACTGAAACCCGGAGATCCTCACAGAAGTCTGGAAAGGTCCCCGTATTGCGGCTCAGGGCACAGACCCCACAGCGCTTCCGTGCAGCTGGTGAGCAGAGTAAAGGCGCGTCCTAACGGTGCGAATTAAATCTCTGTCATCAGCTAATTAGGACAGTCTGTTCACGCTTGGCTCGTGTCCAACGACTGTCTCTCTGGGTTTTGGTGCCAGGACAAACCGTTTATTTCCATTAGGACACAATCTGAGCGAGGGCTGGGCACCGGGGACTTAGGCACACACATCTCCGCCGGCGCCAGGAAGAGGGTGGATCTCATTAGTTATGTAACGCGTAACGCGAGGAAGCGGCGTTCTGGTGGCCGACCCTGCGCGCCATTGTCCATCGTCCACCTTCCTGAGAGCCGACGACTCCGTGAACATCTCTGGACGTGACGCACGCATCCGCTCTGCTCCCCGGGAAGGAGGGCGTGCGCCGGAACAATGTTGAGGTAAAACAGAGCGAGGAGACGCCACAGAGGAGGGGGCATCGCAGGCATGTCGCTGCCCCTGGGCTGTCTCCGGGGGAAGGAGGAGATGGGGAAGCAGAGCCTGGCAGGGAGGCGGACAGGAGGGGACCCTCCAGGTGAGCAGCTGCGTCCCACAGCAAGTAGGCTGGCACCAAACACGACCACAGAGTGCCCTCTGGTCCCGGGACCGAGGAGCCCAGCCAAGGAGGCATGACAGTAACCCAAATACCAGGACTTCCTTCCTTCCTTCCTTCCTTCCTTCCTCCCTCCCTCCCTCCCTCCCTCCCTTTCCTTCCTTCCTCCCTCTTTCCTTCCCTTCGTTCCTTCCTTCCTTCCTCCCTCCCTCCCTCCCTCCCTTCCTTCCTTCCCTCCTTTCTTCACCTTTCTTTCTTTCTTTCTTTCTTTCTTTCTTTCTTTCTTTCTTTCTTTCTTTCTTTCTTTCTTTCTTTCTTTCCTTTCTTCCTTCCTTCATTTCTTTCCTTCCTTCCTTCCTTCCTTCCTTCCTTCCTTCCTTCCTTCCTTCCTTCCCTTCCTCCCTCTCTCCCTCCCTCCTACCCTCCTTTCCTTCCTTCCCTCCTTCCTTCACCTCTTCCTTTCTTTCCTTCCTTCCTTCCTTCTTTTATTTCTTTTTACTTCTTTCCTTTTTTTCTTCCCTTCCTCTCTCCCTCCCTCCTCCCTCCTTTCCTTCCTCCTTCCTTCTTTATTCCTTCTACCTCATTGGTCATTTTTTCCCTTCTCCTGGGCTGACCTGCTCATCTCCCTGACCACGGAGGACCCAGGACTCTGCACTCAGCTCTCTTCTCGGCTCTGTGCACCTCAGTCCCTACGTGAGTCCGGCGTCTGTGGACCGGTCAGATCAGGACCACCCCTTCCCATGGGCTTCCGTAACCTTGAACACGTTTGCGTGGCTGAGGCCACATCTCCCACCAGTTTGTCCAGCTGGTGTCCGAGTCATGAAGGAACAAAGGTCCTGAGGAATGTGAGTCCTGACACTGTGCCTCCTCATTCCCTGTCCCTGTCCCTGTCCCCGACCAGACGAGGGAGTGGACGGACGGCTCGCTGGCTCACAGGCCCAAGCTCTCTGCTTAACAGCCAGGTGGGAGTCTTTACATTCAAGGTGTTCAGCGTTCTGACACCTCGCCCGAAGCCGGGCCGATGTGGTCACAGATCTGTCTTCCCCCAGGGTCTCCTGTCACAGCTTCTCCAGTCTGAAGAGTCCCATACGCAGCAAATAACTGAAACAAACCGAAATATGAAAAGTATGTACTGCTCACAAAAATTAGGGGATATTTCAAAAACGAATATGAAGCGATGAAATTTCCTCTAATTTTTGTGAGCAGTATCTTTTTTAAGACAAGACTTCAAATAGGACTATCTTCTCCCCCCCACACACATAAAAATCATGGTTAGAAATAAATTTCCTTTTATAAAGGAAACCATGGACCCAGCTGTTTGAAGACTCCCGGGCCCTGCACGGAGAGCTGGGTGTCTCCTGGGTGAGGGGCTCCCGGCGGCTGTCACCAGGGTGTGTGATTCGGGAAGAGAAGAGCCACCGGCTCTCAGGCAAGACCACTGCCCCCCGCACCCTTGGAAGGACACTGTCCCTCTCTGGAAGTCCCCAGAATTGAAGACGATGGGCAGGTGGCGAGGACGGTTCATTTTGACAACGAGGCAGAAAGCATCGTGACAGGAAAGGCGTCGTGCGGCGACATGATCAAAAACTAGATGGAGTCCAAATCACTGCTGGTAAAAACAGAGCGTTAAAGAGGCCCAGTCACCGAGTTCGAACGCTCGTCCACGGTCCTCTCTCTGCCTCGCAGCCCGCTGGACGGTGGGTTTTCTACCGTCCTCCTGACTATGTCTCCTGAGGCCAGCCTGCGCCCAGGGCGGGCTCCACCCTCTCGGCGCTCGGCCCGTCACCACGGAGACGCAGTGCTCCCCTCGGCTGTCACCACGGAGACGCTGTGCTCCCCTCGGCTGTCACCACGGAGACGCCGTGCTCCCCTCGGCTGTCTCCATGGAGACGCAGTGCTCCCCTCGGCTGTCACCGTAGAGACGCTGCCACTCCCCTCAGCTGTCACCATGGAGACGCTGCCACTCCCCTCGGCTGTCACCATGGAGACGCTGCCACTCCCCTCGGCTGTCACCACCACGGAGACGCTGCCGCTCCCCTCGGCCGTCACCACGGAGACGCTGCCGCTCCCCTCGGCCGTCACCACGGAGATGCTGTGCTCCCTCGGCTGTCTCCACGGAGACACTGTGCTCCCCTCGGCTGTCACCACGGAGACGCTGTGCTCCCCTCGGCTGTCTCCACGGAGACGCTGTGCTCCCCTCGGCTGTCACCACGGAGACGCTGTGCTCCCCTCGGCTGTCTCCACGGAGACGCTGTGCTCCCCTCGGCTGTCACCACGGAGATGCTGTGCTCCCCTCGGCCGTCACCACGGAGACACAGTGCTCCCCTCGGCCGTCACCACGGAGACGCTGTGCTCCCCTCGGCCGTCACCACAGAGACGCTGTGCTCCCCCCCCCCCCCCCCCCCCCCCCGCTGTCACCACGGAGACGCTGCCACTCCCCTCGGCCGTCTCCCCGGAGATGCTGCCGCTCCCCTCGGCCGTCACCACGGAGACACTGTGCTCCCCCCCCCCCCCCCCCCGTCACCACGGAGACGCTGTGCTCCCCTCGGCCGTCACCACGGAGACACTGTGCTCCCCTCGGCCGTCACCACGGAGACGCTGCCGCTCCCCTCGGCCGTCACCACGGAGACGCTGTGCTCCCCTCGGCCCGTCACCACGGAGACGCTGCCACTCCCCTCGGCCGTCACCACGGAGACGCTGCCGCTCCCCTCGGCCGTCACCACGGAGACGCTGTGCTCCCCTCGGCTGTCACCACGGAGACGCTGCCACTCCCCTCGGCCGTCTCCCCGGAGATGCTGCCGCTCCCCTCGGCCGTCACCACGGAGACACTGTGCTCCCCCCCCCCCCCCCCCCCGTCACCACGGAGACGCTGTGCTCCCCTCGGCCGTCACCACGGAGACACTGTGCTCCCCTCGGCCGTCACCACGGAGACGCTGCCGCTCCCCTCGGCCGTCACCACGGAGACGCTGTGCTCCCCTCGGCCCGTCACCACGGAGACGCTGCCACTCCCCTCGGCCGTCACCACGGAGACGCTGCCGCTCCCCTCGGCCGTCACCACGGAGACGCTGCCGCTCCCCTCGGCCGTCTCCACGGAGACGCTGCCGCTCCCCTCGGCCGTCACCACGGAGACGCCGTGCTCCCCTCGGCTGTCACCACGGAGACGCTGTGCTCCCCTCGGCCCATCACCACGGAGACGCTGTGCTCCCCCCCCCTGTTACCACGGAGACGCTGTGCTCCCCTCGGCCCATCACCACGGAGACGCTGTGCTCCCCCCCCCTGTCACCACGGAGACGCTGTGCTCCCCTCGGCCGTCTCCACGGAGACGCTGTGCTCCCCTCGGCCGTCACCACGGAGACGCCGTGCTCCCCTCGGCTGTCACCACGGAGACGCTGTGCTCCCCCCCCCTGTCACCACGGAGACGCTGTGCTCCCCTCGGCCGTCTCCACGGAGACGCTGTGCTCCCCTCGGCCCATCACCACGGAGACGCTGTGCTCCCCTCGGCCGTCACCACGGAGACGCTGTGCTCCCCTCGGCCGTCACCACGGAGACGCTGTGCTCCCCTCGGCCGTCACCACGGAGACGCTGTGCTCCCCTCGGCCGTCTCCACGGAGACGCTGTGCTCCCCTCGGCCGTCACCACGGAGACGCTGTGCTCCCCTCGGCTGTCACCACGGAGACGCTGTGCTCCCCTCGGCTGTCTCCCCGGATCCGACAGCTGGCTGACCGTGTGAGGCTTCTGTTTGACCTTCCAGGTTTCTTTAAGTACTGGCTTTGAAAAAACGGTTCTTGAGAATAACGTTGGGCACAGCGTTCCCGCCAAGAACACAAGACTGCCATCTCCGGGAGGGCGGTTCAGAGGCCGCTTCCCTCGGGCGAGTCAACGTAACCTTTCGACGGCGCGTTGTTTTCCTGCGCGGTGGACTCCCCACCGGTGGTGTCCACCCCCCGCTCTCCCCACAGGCCCCAGGGCCAGCGGCCTCCGCCTCCTACACCGGATTCCCTCCTTCCCTCCTCTCTCCGCACTCGCCTGTGCCCTCTCGGGCTTGTTCTCCTCAGCCGGCTCTTCACACATGACCTTTCCTTTCCCCAGGACACCTTTCTGCTCTCTGCGTGCCTTCCGCTGCCTCTTGAAGTTATGTCCTCTGGTTTAAAGAGGGACAGGTGGAGATAGAGATAGAAATAGAGAGAGAGAGAGGGAGGTGGCATGGGCATAGATAGCGATAGAAAGAGAGAGAGAGAGAGGTGACATGGACATAGATAGCGATAGAAAGAGAGAGAGAGAGAGGTGACATGGACATAGATAGCGATAGAAAGAGAGAGAGAGAGAGAGAGAGGTGACATGGACATAGATAGCGATAGAAAGAGAGAGAGAGAGAGGTGACATGGACATAGTGATAGAAAGAGAGAGAGAGAGAGAGGTGACATGGACATAGATAGCGATAGAAAGAGAGAGAGAGAGAGGGGGGTGACATGGACATAGATAGCGATAGAAAGAGAGAGAGAGAGAGAGAGAGAGAGAGAGGTGACATGGACATAGATAGCGATAGAAAGAGAGAGAGAGAGAGAGAGGTGACATGGACATAGATAGCGATAGAAAGAGAGAGAGAGAGAGAGAGGTGACATGGACATAGATAGCGATAGAAAGAGAGAGAGAGAGAGAGAGAGGTGACATGGACATAGATAGCGATAGAGGTGCAGGGAGAGTAAGGAGTTAAAAGGAATAGAACCAACTCTAAACACAAGTAACTTGCAAGACTCTTAAAACGGAAACAAAGACCTTTCCTTGGGCTCTGGCCTCATCGTCGTACCTTTTCTAGTAGAAGACGCAGAAAGTGACTGTGTTTCTCTCTGGCGGTTTGAACATCGGCCGCCATCGTGAAGGACAACAGTGTGCCGGTCGGAATGTTCTAGTGAAAACTCCTAGTGGACTTTATGTTACCAGTTTCTGAAAGGGGGGGGTGCTGGCCGCATGTCCATCCCTCGGTCCTTCCCCTGCCCCTCTGGACCAGGAACGAGCCAGTCTGAGGGCCCTTTCTGTTATCCAGGACCCGACAGAAGGCGTGAGAAGCAGGGACAGACTCAGAAGACGTGTGCTGGGCTGGGTGGGTGGAGGGGCAGGGACAGAGGCAGCCTTGTAGGAGCTCCTGCTCTCCCTCTGCCCCCAAAGCCCCCGCACCCTCAGCCCCGAGCAAGGACGGGGGCCCCTCAGTGTCGACGGCGGCGGATGGACTGGCGTGTGCAGCAGAGACTCACCCCCCGGGGTCTGTGCCCTGCGGAGGATGCACGTTGTCAGCCAGACGCTCATCTCTGTTTTCGGTTTTGGTCTGCAGCTGAGCATTAAAATAATTTCTAATATTTCCCTGTAGCAGTCCTTCGGGGGCGGGGGGGGGGGGGGTCAAGTACCTTTGTCCACGGGTGTATTTGGAGAGGTCAGAGGACGCTATGGTTTATGATACGTGATTTGTATAATGAGGAGGTCAGGTCTGACGGCCACTTAGATTCTTTTGCTTCTAGAATTCTGTGATTCAGATGTTGGAAATGAGGGGTGAAATGGGGTAAAAAGGAGAGAATAGGCCAATAGCGACGTCCCACGTTTGTTTTTCCTGGTCTTGTCCACACTGTATAGCAACCCGGACGCTGTCACCGCAGCGGGTACAGAAATTGTCTGGGTCTGTGCCGCACATCACCGTTCGGCGATATTTACCCCCCTATCCTAAATCTCCAAGAACCGCCCTGATTGACAGCTCTGAAAGATGCATTATTCATGGGGCTGTCAGACCACGGGGACAGGTCTTATTTTACTACATTAGAGTTGAATTAACTTGACCAATTTTAATGCGGAGCCCCTTGGGGCCGGGAAGATGACCCTTCCGGCACATTTTAAGAGGCCGAGAAACATCAGTTTATCTGAACACGCAAAAGTCAGCAAAGTATACATCGTAACCACCCCAGGCCGATCGTCGGAAAGGAAAGATGGAATGGTGAACACAGTGTGCTTCACAAACAGTGATTTTGCTGAGAAACAAAAGAGGTGTCTTCCGAGTAAGGGACCCCCCTCCTTCAGTCCCTGGACCTCCCACTGCATCCTGCTTTTCCCGGGGGTCAGAAGGAGGACGCACGCCCCTCCCGTTCTCCCGTGGGCCGTGGCCACCCCAGAGAGCAGCCTCTTTGTTAGCTCGGAAGTTTGGGGTGCAGCCAGAAAGCAGACCACCGGGATGTTCCACAGGGGTCACCCCCCTTTCTACCCTTTTCCCTGCAGCTCAGAGGAATCTTGCATCCGCCCTCAGCTCCCTACTCTGTTTGACCCCTCAGCAAAACGAAGCCCTCCCACATTTCTGTAGAAATGTTTCTGTCACGAGTAAGATAAAACCCTTTACTAAAAGGAAAAGAAAAAAAAAGGAAGCAGAAAGAAACATTCAAACCTCTGGGAATCGCTCTGTAAGCTCTGACTACAGAAATGCTGACTCCAGAAACTAACATCCATTTATTTCTTCAACTTTGAGTCAAACCCACAAAATCATATTTTAAAAAAAAATGTTTTATTATCATGAAAATAAGCATGCACTAATATTTCTTCAGAAACTCTTAGACTCTCCACCCATGTGTTTTTAGTATGAGGACCTATCTTTAATGTCAAGATTAGATCTTCCTAAATGGGGGGGAAAAATAGTAGTCTTTTTCTTAATGAAAAAAATGGAGCCAGTGACCTCTATGGAGGAGTATGGACTGATTAACCACTCCCTCGCCTGGTTCTATTTTGACCACACGTCCTGACCTGCCATCACGAAAAGCCCTCTCTACACTTGTCCCCTCTGTCTCGATGCCTAGAATAGTGTCCCCACCTGTCCCTTCTCCTCGCGGGCCCTCTCAGCATTACCTGGAACTCACCTGTCTGACGCCTCTGATCACCTGGGAAGCCGCCGGTGTCTGCCGCCCCCGGGAACACACACACCAGCCTTTCCTCAGCGAGGGTCCCCCTGCCGTCTGAACACATCGCTGGGAAGCCTCTGACATTCCCCCCCAGCGCAGGCCTGGTCTGGCCACCCTGCCCACGCTGCTGACCACGGTGGGCTGTGGACACATCACAGCAGGAGGACGCAGGGCCCTGGGTGACCGCTCAGGGGTGAGCCGTGTGCCTGCAAGATCTGTGTGCTGAAGTCCCATCTCCCAGGACTTCGTGTTCTAACCTTACAGGGGAGGTCGGGTGTTCAAAGGGGGGGAGGCACAGAGTGGTTCCTGTGTGCATCTCATTGGTCAGAACGACACCCAAGGGTCACCTCTGGATAAGAGAGAAGCGAGAAAATACGGTGTTTTCACGGAAAACGTTGCCAACTTGACCCACAAAATGGGTTTCCATATTTAGGTACAGAGAGAGAAATAATTTTGGGTGGGCAAATAGTATTTCTCCCCGGAGAGGATACAAGCTCTGAAAATGCCCAGGGCTATATCTACGGTGGACAGACGGCCATCGGTGGCTTTGGGGAGGGAAAGGAGTCCTCTTCCTGTCTGGGCATCACTTAGAGATCTTTCCAAAATAATAGGTGTTCCCCTGGGAGGAAGTTCCTCCCTCTCTCTCTCTCTCTCTCTCTCTCTCCCCCTCTCCCTGAGGGGCCTGGCGTTGACATCGTCCCGCCCTGAAGCCAGATGGGGAGGAAGTGGACGGGTGACCACTGACCTGCTCGGACACTAGAGGTCTCCAGTGAAAAGCTCCTGTTAAACTGGGTCGCTCGACCGCTCCGTGAGGTACGGTCAGGAGAGGAGACTATGAGAAGTGAGCAGAGCCCATGGGGCACAGGAGTGGACGGACTTGCGTATAAAAATCGTTACCCAATGTCCCCCATTACGGGAGCCGTGATTAAACTCACACTGGGGTTAAAGGCAGCCAGGTGTTGTTACAAAACAACAGCTGACAACTTGCCGTGTGCTGACTGCTGGCTGTCTGAAAAGAGAGGCTCCGTTACTCTCCTGCATTTAACCCCGTGGCACCTCTCCGTGGTTTGATGACGTGTCATGCACTTTTCCAACTCTGGGGTCTTTCTTGAAATTGTGGGTGTGAGCCTGTCCAAGCGGTGGCACAGTGGATAGAGTGTCGGACTGGGATGCGGAGGGCCCAGGTTCGAGACCCCGAGGTCGCCAGCTTGAGCGCGGGCTCATCTGGTTTGAGCAAAAGCTCACCAGCTTGGACCCAAGGTCGCTGGCTCGAGCAAGGGGTCACTCGGTCTGCTGAAGGCCGCGGTCAAGGCACGTATGAGAAAGCAATCAATGAACAACTAAGGTGTTGCAATGAAAAACTGATTGATGCTTCTCATCTCTCTCCGTTCCTGTCTGTCTGTCCCTGTCTATCCCTCTCTCTGACTCTCTCTGTCTCTGTAAAAATCAAAAAAGAAGGAAAATTATGGGTGAAACTGTGCGTTACAATCCCCGTCGCGTGTCCAGTGGCCTGGCGGCATCTCGACCGGGTTGCAGGGCAGAGAGGTTCCCTGGGAACCTTCCGGGCGACCCTTCCGCCCACAGGCGGGGCGAGAGCTCTGAGCAGTTAGCTCGAAGGTCTTCCCTCACCCGAAAAAAAATAAACCCATGTTCAACCAGGAGAGACTTCTCTCTCTGCTTCCGAGTGCCGCGCGGGTCTCAGAGGAGAAGGCTTCTGCGGGCGGCAACTCGGTGAGCAGGACGGAGCGCCGTGACTTACCGAGTTTCCCTCGTTTTGGGAAAAGTGAACCGAGCACTACGGGCTCCCGGTGCCGTCGGTCATGCTGCACGGGGAGTCCTGCTGACGGAAGCGAAGGGGTCACTCGAGCCACAGAGGCTGGTGCCGGAGCAGGGGCCGCGGTCACCCACGCAGCTGCCGGGCGTGCGGAGTGTCTGAGACGCGGGCTGTGCACACCTGGCCTCACGGTCAGCAGCCGCCCAGGGGAGCACCGGCCCCCGGAGACCCCCGTGGCGTTAACCCCCGGGGGCCGTGTGGAGAGCAGGAGCCACACAGTAGGGTCTGCCGAGAACCCCACACAGGAAAACAGGAATGACTTGTCATCTTAGAAGTAGACCATCATTCACGAGGGAAAATACGCAGGCAGCAACTAACTTGGCAAACATTTTACCCCATCGGGGGGCTTTCCTCTTCCTCCTGATTGAGTTCTGTCTCTGGACGTGTTGAGTGTGAATGCAGAAAACATGCCCCTTGCCCTTTGAAACCCTCACTTGTAGCGACACAGCGCCCATGACCTCAGTCTCTCGACCTCTCTGCCTGTCGCCTTCCTAGACTTTTAAACCAGGTTTTCAAATTTCTTGTCCCCCCTATTTCCAACTGCAGACGCCTCTGTCCGACTGCCGGAGAGCTGACGGTTCTCTCAGGTGGATACTTGGCCAGCCCACTGGTCCCTCTAACCCAGGGGTCCCCAAACTACGGCCCGCGGGCCACATGCGGCCCCCTGAGGCCATTTATCCGGCCCCCGCTGCACTTCCGGAAGGGGCACCTCTTTCATTGGTGGTCAGTGAGAGGAGCACATATCACTTGTTACAGCTAGCAGTGACAAATATGGAACCGGATATTGACCATCTCATTAGCCAAAAGCAGGCCCATAGTTCCCATTGAAATACTGGTTACTGGTCAGCTTGTTGATTTAAATTTACTTGTTCTTTATTTTAAATATTGTATTTGTTCCTGTTTGGTTTTTTTTTTTTTTTAACTTTAAAATAAGATATGTGCAGTGTGCATAGGGATTTGTTCATAGTTTTTTTTTTATAGTCCGGCCCTCCAACGGTCTGAGGGACAGTGAACTGGCCCCCTGTGTAAAAAGTTTGGGGACCCCTGCTCTAACCTTTGCTTCCCTGGGTTCAAAAGCAAGCCTCCTAAAATGCAACAGTGGCTCTTTTTATTATTATTATTTTAAAAGAGCTGCAGCCATCCACAACAGAACCGCTTTGAAAAGTTAGAATTCCCAGGAAGGATGAAAAGAACATCGAACCCCAGTTGCCATTCAGTTTACTTTGTAAATAACGCTAAGTTGCCATTCAGTTTACTTTGTAAATAACGCTAAGTTAACATTCAAACGCCAACTTCCTTGGGAATTTCCGTTTGGTGCAGCGAACGCTCCCCCAGGTCTCCCCGAGCCTCCACGGCCCTGTAGTTGAAACTCAGCCGTCAGATCACGGCAGCGAGAACTGGGAGCGCTTCACGGAAAAATGATAGATAAACAGCCAAAACAAGACAGCTGTTTTCTGAAAACGGGAAGTTAAAGCACCTGGGCCAGTTCCCACACTTGTCTACTAAGAACAGAAGTATCGCTCCTTTTTCAGAACAGGAGCAGAGAAACCAGGCAAAGCTTTGTTCCAATTCCCAGATCTCTTGCGCTTGCTCATCTTCGAGCCTCATTAGAAATCTCTGTCTTTGTTGGGTCCCAAGTGCATAAGACCCGTCTTCAGGTAGAAGGAGTGTGAAACTTCTCTATTACACAATTTTTTTTTTTTTAATTTCAGCAGGCAAGATACTTTTCCTAATTGCATTTAAAGTAGAAATCTAATCATTTATTCTAGCCACATTAAGGGAATGAGGTCGTGAGGGTGTTCGAGGAAGTCAAGCTAACGAGCTCCCTCAGAGGGTCACAATGGGAATACCTTCATCACCTGTCTCTGAACCTCTTACGACCCAGAGACATGAAAACAGGTAATTAAGTCTTAATTCCTTTTTAGTGGACAGACCACCTCTTTACTCACCCCACTTCATCCCTGCGGTTTCCTTTAAAAAAAGCCGTGGCCAATTAAGCCGAAGCCAATTCAGAGAAAGAATTGCATGGGGGTGGGGAGGAGCTTATAGTCTCAGAGAAAGAAGTATTGTAACTATTTATAACTATTGTGTAAGTGGCATTACTGTGGATTAAGTTTCCGAACAGCAACCTGCTGGTTCATGTACTTCCAGAAAATGAAACTTTTTGAACAGACACCACAGGGACCCGAAACGTCTTTTACAGCTTTGTACACAATCAGCACCCTCAGAATGAACGCTAGCCGCCACGCCGCGCACTGATGGAGGTGTCATTATGAATGGCGGGTGTCACTGCCTCTAAGAAGAGGCTGTGCGTGTGAGATTTGTTTCCTTTGATTCTTAATGGAAGGTGATTGACTCTGTTCAAGTTTACAAAACTCGAGAGTGTAGAGCTTGATAAATGTCTACATGTGTTGCCTCCAATGGAGGCACCGGTGTCCACCCTGAGAAGACTCCTGTTTGTCCGATACCAGGAAATACCGTAATTTTGTCTGCACTAAAGGCAGTGGTGGGATTCAGCTGGTTCGCACCATTTCAGCAGAACCGATACCTAATTTTTTGTTGAGTTCAGCGAACTGGTGGTTAAAATGGTGCTTGTCATCAGGGTTCTCTAGGGTGGGCGCCTGGGCAAGCTGCCCCAAGTGGAAATCACACATTGACATTCTTTATTCCTTTTTAACGTCATCTGCGCAACAGCATATGCTAAGCGCCCGTAGTAATGTTCATTCTGTCCACAGGTGAAAAATATTGGAAGTGAGGACGCCAATCAAGAAGCAATATGGAAATACCTTAAATAACAGTGTTATTGTTCTTTGTCAGGTATTATTTAATATTTTTTATTAATATTTTAAAACTCTTTCTTATAACAAGCTAGTGTTGTGTACCTCCTTTATTGTCCTTATTGAAGTATTAAATGCATGAAATAATAAACTACCTTTTGGTATATCATTTCTTTTACACTTAAAATGGTCATTAGGGCGGAGAACTGGTTGTTGAATTATTTGAAGCCCAGCACTGATTGAAGGTGACTACTGTTCTCCTCTCTATCAGCGTACATTAGTGTAGCCAGTGTTTAAATTCTAGGAAATGGAATCCAACAGCACACATACTTCTGTGCTTGGTCACCCTCACAGCTCTGAGACCCACCCCGCTGTGGTAGCATGTAGAGACCATACCTCCTTTTCTGTGTGACGCTGTTTCATCGCGAGAACACATCAAACTATTTGTCTATTCTCTCGTGGATGGGATTCAGGTCTCTCTTAGGTTCAGGCTAATATGAATAAAGCTGCTATAAACATCGAGTTGTAGGGTCTTTCGATGACTTATCAACGTCCATTTCCATTGGGTGTGATGTGAGGAAATGCTGTGTGTTAGGATGTTGACAGGTTTCCTAGATGCTACCAGCGTCTCAGAGGTCCGAATCGGGGCACGCCTTCCAAGCAGCACGCAGGTGTCGGGTCAGTGACGGCACCCAGGGCTTCACAGAGGAAGCAGGACAACACCAGAAAGTGCTGACACAGCCTGACTTTCTAGATGACGCCAACCACCAGTCATAAAGAAGAACTGATCGTTGTAGTACATTAACATTAAGAACCACTGCTCGCCTGACCGGGTGGTGGCGCAGTGGACAGAGCTCACCTCACACTCACTAACCACTCACCTCATCTCCCTCCGTGTCCTCCCCTCCTGAACCAGGTGACAATACCTGCCTTAAAAAGTGTGCTGAGGCCTGACCAGGCATCAGACTGGAATGCAGAGGACCCAGGTTCGAGACCCCGAGGTCGCCAGCTTGAGCGCGGGCTCATCTGGTTTGAGCAAAGCTCATCAGCTTGGACCCAAGGTCACTGGCTTGAGCAAGGGGTTCCTCGATCTACTGTAGCCCCCACGGTCAAGGCACATATGAGAAAGCAATCAATGTACAACTAAGGAGTCACAACGAAAAACTGATGATTGATGCTTCTCCTCTCTCTCCGTTCCTGTCTGTCTGTCCCTATCTATCCCTCTCTCTGACTCTCTCTCTCTGACTCTCTCTGTCTCTGTAAAAAAAAATAAATAAATAAATAAATAAATAAAAGAACCACTGCTCATCCAAACAAAACCACAAAGAGAATGAAAAAATAAATAAGTAATAAGAGCCAGAAGAGGAGAAGAGACCTGCCATCCATCCAACCAATGGCGTGTGCCCTGCGTATCCGAACAACACGCACAGGAGGAAGGACGGGCCACCTGACTCAGAGTGGGCACCGCCTGGCAGAAGGACTCCCCAGAGGGCGCTCTCGAGCGGCTCCTCTGTGCCCACGGTTCTTGCTCATGAGATCAATGCAAGGGGGATACCACAGCTGTAGCCCAACCATCCTCTGCGCTGCCTACATATCCCAGTCGGTGTTTTCCCGTTTCCCCTCTCGTTAGGACAGGGCTGGTGCCTCCAGGCGCACTTCCGGCCCCGTCCCTTGGACCCATAAGACTCTCCAGTGAGAGAGCTGAGCGTGGACACACGAAAATCCATGCTTCCCGGGACAACTGGGCAGTCACGGTGAGACGGGCACAGTTAGAGGGCTGAGAGAGACACAGACAGCACACACGGTGCTGAGCCATGCACACCCCCGTAGGAGAGGGGTCACAGCCCGACACCCACCCACTGGACGGCCGGATGGCTGGGGAAGGAAGGAAGACTGTTACCAACTGCAGAGGCTGTAATGTCATGTGCTCGGAATGCCTACCTGAAACTCACCCAGTTTACAACCCAACCAAGCGCCGACTCGGCCGGTGCTGGACGGCGCCCAGTGTGGGAGGCGCTGCCCCGAAAGCAAGCCTGTCCTCTTTGTCCGGCTCACACTCATCCCAAGTTTTCCGAGAAAAAAATACAACATATATATATGATATATATGCCTCCCAGGAAGTTGTACCGGTTGCTCGATCTCTCTCTCACCACAGCGTCCGGATCCATCCTGTCTGCCTTTGCGACGTGTTGACCTCGTTGGCGAAACAGCTGCCACCTGCTAATCGGTCGACGTAGGCTTTATTCCGTCCTCATCTGCTGTCCCAAAGAAAGCTAAAATCGGCTTAAAGGATGTCACTATTTTGCACAAAATTCACGATGCCTGAGGTCCCGTCAGTGCTAGGAAAGTGCTGGAACTTTCTCACAGCTGCGGAAGCCTTGTCCGCACGCAGGGGTCCCTGGTGGGAAGGTCGGGGCAGAAAGGGCCGCCCTGCACGGCGGGGCAGAGGGCAGTCCAGCAGCGCGGACGGGAACATCTCGCTCTAAATCCTCATTCGGAGGCGCACTTCCGACCACAGAGCAGCTTCTCAGCAGGACGACCTCGGGTCAGCCTCAGCAGGACCTGCGTACGCGGCTGCAGGCTCCCCGGCGGCGCTCCGGCCTCAGGTTCCCCGGCAGCGCTCCGACTGCAGGTTCCCCGGTAGCGCCCCGACTGCAGGTTCCCCGGTAGCGCCCCGACTGCAGGTTCCCCGGTAGCGCCCCGACTGCAGGTTCCCCGGTAGCGCCCCGACTGCAGGTTCCCCGGTAGCGCCCCGACTGCAGGTTCCCCGGTAGCGCTCCGACTGCAGGTTCCCCGGTAGCGCCCCGACTGCAGGTTCCCCGGTAGCGCCCCGACTGCAGGTTCCCCGGTAGCGCCCCGACTGCAGGTTCCCCGGTAGCGCCCCGACTGCAGGTTCCCCGGTAGCGCTCCGGCTGCAGGTTCCCCGGTAGCGCTCCGGCTGCAGGTTCCCCGGTGGCGCTCCGGCTGCAGGTTCCCCGGTGGCGCTCCGGCTGCAGGTTCTCCGGTAGCGCTCCGGCTGCAGGTTCCCCGGTAGCGCTCCGGCTGCAGGTTCCCCGGTAGCGCTCCGGCTGCAGGTTCCCCGGTGGCGCTCCGGCTGCAGGTTCCCCGGTGGCGCTCCGGCTGCAGGTTCCCCGGTGGCGCTCCGGCTGCAGGTTCCCCGGTAGCGCTCCGGCTGCAGGTTCCCCGGTAGCGCTCCGGCTGCAGGTTCCCCGGTGGCGCTCCGACTGCGGGTTCCCCGGTAGCGCTCCGACTGCGGGTTCTCCGGTAGCGCTCCGACTGCGGGTTCCCCGGTGGCGCTCCGACTGCGGGTTCCCCGGCGGCGCTCCGGCTACAGGTTCTCCGATAGCACTCAAGGAGGGCTCAGCTGATCTCTGCCCAGTCTGAAGGCCCGGGTAGGAAAGGGTCAGAGCTGCTCACAAGCTGAAACCAGCACTGCACAGAGGTCAGGAGACGGGCAGCTCCCACCCTGGACTCCGGCCACCCACACAGGCCTTGTCCCTGGGACTAGGGACATGGACCTAAAAGTCTCTGGGCATAGACGCCCCTCCTCCGTGCTACCTGTGTGGTTGCCACCCAGGGTCCCCCGTCACCCGCCCCTGTTTCTGGCGCTGGCCTCACCCGGCGCTGGCCACAGGGACCAAGACATGTCAGTCATTCCCCTGGGGACAGGCTGCAGTGACGGGCCCAGTGCTCTCTGCACGGGCCCTGCTGTCCTCTCTGCCCCTGGGACGTGACCTCTGAGGCAGCAAAGCCTTTGGCCTGAAAAGGAGGGGCCATTGGCTTAGCAGGTGGGCCTACCTGTCCGTCATTCCGTCATGCCTGTCCGTCATTCCGGCATGCCACCGCCGCCCCTCCCTACGTCCCAAACTCTGCCCGGTGGGGGTGTGTGCAGAGCCCCTGCCCGGGGCCTGGTCCGCACATCTGACTCTTCAGTGGAGGTCTCAGCCTTTGGCCTCCTCCTGCCTCTGGTCAGGATGGTCCCTGGTGCCCAGTCCAGGACAGACCGGTCACGGGCGGGGCAGGCTGTCATCGGGAGGTCCAGCCGACACTCTGAGCCCGACGTTGTTATCCCTGCACCTGTGACTGGTGACCCCGCCGTGGTTTTCCAACTCCAGACGCGAGCTGTGTCTCCTAAAGGCAGAGCGCAGAAGGGGACACCCCACAT
This sequence comes from Saccopteryx leptura, assembly GCF_036850995.1. Taxonomy (NCBI): domain Eukaryota; kingdom Metazoa; phylum Chordata; class Mammalia; order Chiroptera; family Emballonuridae; genus Saccopteryx; species Saccopteryx leptura. The sequence continues at coordinate 1,158,587 of NC_089506.1, read as the reverse complement.
TGGCGGGGGTTTTAAAACTGACATCCATCAATTCGATCCCATCGGCCCACTGTGGTGTATGGGATTGAGTTGGTTCAGATGAACGCCCCTCACTTCTTTCCTGGGGAACGCCAGGCTGTAGGAAGAGAAGGTCCATAATGGGGCGCGCGGGGGGACAGGGCGTGGGGGAGGTACCAAGACAGCCTCAGCACTCAGAGTCCGTCTGCAGGGGGCCAGCCCAGGGGCGGAGGGGCTGACAGCTGCATCCTTCCTCAAGTTCCAGGCTTCCTCCTTCCTCCGAGGGAGCAGCCCCCTCACCCCGGCTTTCTATATTTTGTGTTAAAATATTCACGGGAGGAAGGTGATAAGAGCTGCAGAGCTAAGAGCAGCCCTTGTGTTTTCCGAATAGAGTCTGCCAGGAGAGGGCCTCGTCCCCTTGGCGTGGAGCTGTTATCCAACGAGGCAGTGCTTCTGATTAAAAACAACCACAACAACAAGAAAGGGCCAGTAACTCCGGAGTCCCCCCAGCTTACACACCTCCAGGTGACCGACTCCCCACATCTCTGGGGACAGGGCGGCTCTAATACCCCCCCCCCCAGTAAGACACGGCATTTGTAATACTGAGTCTTATCATCTTTCTGAAAATAGAGCTGTGTGTGCCCAAGTCCCACCAACGTTATCAGCAGAGGAAAATATATATATATATATATTTCCCCTAGTCAATATGCACATTTACAATAAATAAAAAGTGAGGTGGATGAAGATGAAGCGAGTTATTCTGTACGTGGTTGGCGTCAACAGGTGACATGGTGGAGAGAGTGCTGTATTATTCAGTTTCCCCCAGAATGGCCGAGATGTTAGACATTTTTCTCAGAAGGGCAGGAACGTAGACTCTCTCTGGGGTCTTTCTGGAGAGAATCCAGTGACAATAACTGTGTCACGGGAGGAAGCCTTCCGGACTCGTGGCCAAGGGTCTCCAGTTCTGTTCCAGGTCCGGGGGTGACCGTGGTTCATGCGATCGTCTAGATGTTTAGTCTACACTTCCACAGGACACATGATCTGAAGATTGTATCGGGGGCCACCACCCAGCGTCAAATCTCCTTCTGTCACCATATGTTTGACGTCCTTAATCAAGTTTTTTTTTCTTTTAAGTTTGGGGTTCTTTGGATGGTTGAATGGGGCCTGGGGCTGGGCCCCTGGACCAGTTGGAGCCGCTGCCTCCCGGAAACAGGAGCTCCTTCCAGGCTGCTGAGCCCTCCCCGTCGCCGTGGAGACGCCCGGAGACAGGAGCTCCTTCCAGGCTGCTGAGCCCTCCCCGTCGCCGTGGAGACGCCCGGAGACAGGAGCTCCTTCCAGGCTGCTGAGCCCTCCCCGTCGCCGTGGAGACGCCCGGAGACAGGAGCTCCTTCCAGGCTGCTGAGCCCTCCCCGTCGCCGTGGAGACGCCCGGAGACAGGAGCTCCTTCCAGGCTGCTGAGCCCTCCCCGTCGCCGTGGAGACGCCCGGAGACAGGAGCTCCTTCCAGGCTGCTGAGCCCTCCCCGTCGCCGTGGAGACGCCCGGAGACAGGAGCTCCTTCCAGGCTGCTGAGCCCTCCCCGTCGCCGTGGAGACGCCCGGAGACAGGAGCTCCTTCCAGGCTGCTGAGCCCTCCCCGTCGCCGTGGAGACGCCCGGAGACAGGAGCTCCTTCCAGGCTGCTGAGCCCTCCCCGTCGCCGTGGAGACGCCCGGAGACAGGAGCTCCTTCCAGGCTGCTGAGCCCTCCCCGTCGCCGTGGAGACGCCCGGCTCTGCAGGGAGCCCGCACCCTGCGGCAGGTGTCCCTGGGTCCCTGGGGGTGGCGTTCTGCGCCTCCCTGCGGAGGAGCGCGGTGAGCTGCACGGCTCACAGAAACGCCGCTCCGTGGTCCGTCCAACACCTGCAGATACGATTACGATTTCTCATTGTCCGGAGAAAACTGCTTCTTAATCAGGTTGAGCGAAGTCAACAAAATATCGATGATCCAACACTCTTCCTTTTTTCTTTTTGTAGAGAAACTCAGCACTTCTAGCAAACAACATTTCACCATGGTTTGGTTTCCATATCTTCCAAAAAAAAAAAAAAAATCTGCTTCCCTCTAATTAAGGAGATAATGCCATCTTTCCATACAAGATACATTCTTCATGAGCAAACTAATTTAAAAACTCACCCTGTTCAGGGGGTTTATTTTTCTAGATAAGAGTAAATTGCCTGGTGTTTTTTGTACCTGTCTCTCAGAGGCTGCTTGTCCTTTTTTTAATTTACAATTTAATTTTCCATAAAATTTAATATTAAGCATTGCTTTGGCTGGCAAGAACATTTAAAATGAATATGTATTGATCACCTAGCTTCTCCGACAAGCAGAACTTAATTCGGGTCCAGAGTAATAAAAGATAATGAATTCCTATCTTAAAATTGCTTAATTTTCCCTTTTTGGCTTTTGCATGGGGCCCCCAGAAAACCTCTTCCTCCTCCAGGGCGGTCCTGCGGACATGAATGGTAGTCAACTTTCAGCAAAAATGCATTGATTTTATTTTTTTGTTGTTTTTTATGTTTCCGGGTGAGAAAGGTCCATGCCACAGGGAGGCAGAGAAAATAATCACACATGACGTCCCTCCCGTGAAGGTGTGAGCACAGCAGACGGTGTCTGCTGAGGGACAAGCCAGGGGGCTGTTGGCCAATGTCACTCAGAAGGACACAGGCCCACCAGGGAAGACCGAAGAGCTCAGAGAAGACGCTGGGGACATGGCGGGCAGTCCCCAGCATGCGACCAGGTACAAGTGCAGGGTCAGCAAGAGTGTGGGCTGGTGGGGACAGGACTCGGCGAGGAAGCCAGCCCCGGCCCCAAAGCAAACTGACCGGTGTGACTCACGCACAGTCCCCGAGGGCTCTCCCCACACGGTCTGCTCAGCTGCTGTCCTCAGGGGCCACACGGGGCCCCTCTCATGGAACAGGGACAGAGCTGGTTTCTCTCTGCAAGGCTGTATTTCAAGGGGACCCAAGGGCAACTGTCTAATTCTTGCCCAGGTCATGCATGGATAGAGATCACTATATTAGAAGAACCATTGGACTCCTTAGAGTGGGGTGCAGAAAAAAACATTCCTAAGACGAGCTTTTACAGAAAGCCTTGAATTCCAGACAGTAGAGGGCGGAGGGCAGGGCTGTGGACCGTGGAAAGTTTGAGGCAGGCTCCGAGGTTGGTAAACGGATCAGCGAAGGTGAGAACTAGAATTTGCTTCTAATATATGTCTACACACATCTATACACACACACACACATATCTATATAGTGGTGTACGTATGTGTGTGCAAAACATATACCATTCTAATCCATAGCACAGATAATCATATAGGATAGTAAAGTAGCACGTGTAATTATATACAGATCTGTGTATGACTTAAGACTTCTCTTTAACAGACGGGAAGTTGGGAAGAAAGAAACGTTCCATATTACAGAACATAAAGTCCTACAACATCCAACCACCCCCATTCCTCATTATCTCTAACACATTCTCGGGTGGTTCACAAATCTGCTAACAACGCCCCCTCTGAACAATCCGAGTGTTTTACAGTCTTCAGTGAGGATGTTGCTCAGTCTGGTTGGTGGAGGGATGAGAACAGATATAAAAATAGTTGTTTCCTTCACTGCCTTATGGATTCCCTCAGTCTCACCAGGTGAATGAATTAAGCCTCCATTGGGAGCCGAGAGTGACCATCCATGTGGTCACGGAGTGAGAAGCACAGACACTGGACTCCAGTGTCCGCCCCCAGGTGGAGGGTCGGAGGCGTACAGCGCCCCAGCCACAGGGATGGCACCGCGGGTCGGCAGCTGGGACTCAGGAGCCAGGAGAAGCCAAGAGGAGCCAGAGGGATCCAGGAGGACCCAGGGGGGCACAGGGGGACCCAGGAGGACCCAGGGGGAGCCAGGGGGACCCAGGAGGAGCCAGGGAGACCCAGGAGGAGCCAGGGGGAGCCAGGGGGACCCAGGAGGGGACCCAGGGGGAGACAGGGGGACCCAGGGGGAGCAAGGGGGACACAGGAGAGGACCCAGAAGGACCCAGGAGAAGCCAGGGGGACCCAGGGGGAGCCAAAGGGAGCCAGGGGGACCCAGGAGGGGACACAGGGGGAGCCAGGAGGACCCAGGAGGACCCAGGGGGAGCCAGGAGGGGACCCAGGGGGACCCAGGAGAAGCCAGGGGGAGCCAGGGGGACCCAGAAGGAGCCAGGGGACCCAGGGGGACCCAGGGGGAGCCAGGGGAGCCAGGGAAACCCAGGGGGATCCAGGAGGGGACCCAGGGGGATGCAGGAGGGGACCAAGGGGGACCCAAAAGGAGCCAGGGGGACCCAGGAGGAGCCAGGGGAGCCAGGAGGACCCAGGAGGAGCCAGGGGGACCCAGGAGGGGACCCAGGAGGGGACCCAGGGGGAGCCAGGGGGACCCAGGGGGAAACAGGGGGACCCAGGGGGAGCCTGGGGGCCCAGGAGGAGCCAGGGGGACCCAGGAGAGGACCCAGGGGAACCCAGGGGGAGCCAGAAGGACCCAGGAGGAGCCAGGGGGACCCAGGGGTGCCCAGGGGGACCCAGGAGGAGCTAGGAGGAGCCAGGGGGACCCAGGAGGACCCAGGAGGAGCCAGGGGGACCCAGGGGGATGCAGGGGGAGCCAGGTGGACCCAGGGGGCCCAGGAGGAGCCAGGGGGACCTAGGGGTGGGCAAGGGGGAGCCAGGGAAACACAGGAGGAGCCAGGGAAACACAGGGGTGCCCAGGGGGACCCAGGCGGAGCTAGGAGGAGCCAGGGGGCCCAGGAGGACCCAGAAGGACCCAGGGAAAGCCAGGGGGACTCAGGGGGAGCCAGGAGGAGCCAGGGGGACCCAGGAGGAGCCAGAAGGACCCAGGAGGAGCCAGGGGGACCCAGGAGAAGCCAGGGGGACCCAGGGGGACCCAGGAGGGGACGCAGAGGGATGCAGGGGGAGCCAGGGGGACCCAGGGGGCCCAGGAGGATCCAGGAAGAGCCAGGGGGACACAGGGGGAGCCAGGGGGACTCAAGGGGAGCCAGGAGGAGCCAGGGGGAGGCAGATGGACCCAGAAGGGGGCCCACGGGGACCCAGGAGGAGCCAGGGGAGCCAGGAGGAGCCAGGGGGACCCAGGAAGAGCCAGGGGGCCCAGGGGTACCCAAAAGGGGACACAGAGGGACCCAGGGGGAGCCAGGGGGACCCAGGAGGAGCCAGGAGGACCCAGGGGGAGCCAGAGGGACCGAGAGGGAGCCAGGGGGAGCCAGGGGGACCCAGGAGGGGACCCAGGGGGAGCCAGGAGGACCCAGGGGGACCCAGAAGGAGCCAGGGGGACCCAGGAGGGGACCCAGGGGGACCCAGAGAGAGAAAGGGGATCCAGGGGAGCCAGGGGGACCCAGGGGGAACCAGGAGGGGACAAAGGGGGAGCAGGGGGAGCCAAAGGGAGCCAGGGGAGCCAGGGGGACCCAGGGGGACCCAGGAGGGGACCCAGGGGGAACCAGGGAAACCAAGGGCGATCCATGAGGGGACACAGGGGGACCCAGGAGAAGACCAAGGGGGACCCAAAAGGAGCCAGGGGGACCCAGGGGGACCCAGGGGGAGCCAAGAGAAGCCAGAGGGACCCAGGAGGAGCCAGGGGGACCCAGGAGGAGCCAGGAGGACCCAGGAAGAGCCAGGGGGACCCAGGGGGACCCAGAGGGAGCCAGGGGGACCCAGGGGGACTGAGAGGGAGCCAGGGGGGGCCAGGGGGACCAGGGGGACCCAGGAGGAAACCCAGGTGGACCCAGGGGGACCCACAAGGAGCCAGGGGGCCCAGGAGAAGCCAGGAGGAGCCAGGGGGACCCAGGAGGAGCTACGGGGACACAGTGGCACCCAGGAGGGGACACAGGGGGACCCAGGGGGACCCAGGAGGGGACCCAGGGGGAGCCAGGAGGACCCAGGAGGACCCAGGGGGAGCCAGGGGGGGCCAGGTGGCCCAGGAGGAGCCAGGGGGACACAGGAGGAGAGAGGAGGAGCCAGGGGGAGCCAGGGGGACCCAGGAGGGGACCCAGGGAGAACAAGGAGGAGCCAGGGGGACCCAGGGAACCCAGGATGATCCAGGAGGGCCCAGGAGGAGCCAGGGGGACCTAGAAGGAGCCAGGGGAGCCAAGGGGCCCAGGAGGAGCCAGGGGGACCCAGGAGGAGCCAGAAGGAACCAGGAGGAGCCAGGGGGACCCAGGGGTGCCCAGGGGGACCCAGGAGGAGCTAGGAGGAGCCAGGGAAACCCAGGAGGACCCAGGAGGAATGAGGAGGAGCCAGGGGGATGCAGGAGGACCCAGTGGGAGCCAGGGGAGCCAGGGAGACCCAAGGGGATCCAGGAGGGGACCCAGGGGGACCCAGGAGGGGACCCAGGGGGACGCAGGGGGAGCCAGGGGGAGCCAGGGGGACCCAAGGGGAGCCAGGAGTACCCAGAAGGGGACCAAGGAGGAGCCAGGGAGAGCCAGGAAGAACCAGGAGGACACAGGAGGAGACCCAGAAGAACCCAGGAGGAGCCAAGGGGTGCCAGAAGTACCCAGGAGGGGACCCAGGGGAAAGCAGGGGGACCCAGGAGGAGCCAGGGGGAGCCAGGTGGTCCCAGGGGTACCCAGGAAGACCCAGGGGGCCTAGGAGGAGCCAGGGGGACCCAGGAGGGGACCCACAGGGACCCTGGGGTAGCCAGGGGGACCCAGGGGGCCCAGGGGGACCCAGGAGGGGACCCAGGGGGAGCCAGGAGGAGCCAGGGGGACCCAGGGGGACCCAGGAGTGGACCCATGGGGACCGAGAGGGAGTCAGGGGGAGCTAGGGGGACCCAAGAGGGGACCCAGGGGGACCATGGGGGAGCCAGGAGGACCCAGAGGGACCCAGGGCGAGCCAGGGGGACCCAGGAGGGGACCCAGAGGGTCCCAGGGGGAGCCAGGAGGAGCCAGGGGGACCGAGGGGGAGCCAGAGGGACCCAGGGGGAGCCAGGGGGGCCCAGGGGGAGCCAGGAGGGGACCCAGGAGGACCCAGGAGGAGCCAGGGCACCCAGGGGGACCCAGGGGGAGCCAGGAGGAGCCAGGGGGACCCAGGAGGAGGCAGGGGGACCCAGGGGGAGCCAGGGGGAACAAGAAGGAACCAGGAGGAGCCAGGGGGACCCAGGAGGACCCAGGAGGAGCCAGGGGGACCCAGGGGGACCCACGGGGAGCCAGGGGGACCCAGGGGGAGCCAGGGGGACCCAGGGGGAGCCAGAGGGACAGGGGGGAGCCAGGAGGAGACCCGGGGGGACCCAGGGGAAGCCAGGGGGACCCAGGGGGAGCCAGTGGGACCTAGGAGGAGCCAGGGGGACCCAGGGGGAGCCAGTGGGACCTAGGAGGAGCCAGGGGAGCCAGGAGGAGCCAGGGGGAGCCAGGGGGACCCAGGGGGAGCCCGGGGAACCCAGGGGGCCCAGGTGGACCCAGGAGGAGCCAGGAGGAGCCAGGGGGACCCAGGAGGAGCCAGGAGGAGCCAGAGGGAGCCAGGGGGACCCAGGAGGACCCAGTGGGACCCAGGGGGACCCAGGGGGGCCCAGGGGGAGTGAGCAGAGTTGGCAAACCTGAGTCTGTCTCGTCCCTCTCCTGCCCACCAGGCAGTGGTGGGACCGGTGTGGGCACCGGGCTTTTCTAGCTCGCTGCCTCATGGCACCAAGACGTGGGGCCAGCCACATGGAAAGGACACAGGTCCTGTGCAGTTGTCGGGGCTGATGGGGAAAATCCTTTGGACTCCGTGTGGCCGGAGCTGGTGCAAAGCCAGAAACAAGCAGGACACCGGCCGGAGAGCTCCCTGCCGTGACCCGGCAGCAGTGCCCCGGGCTTCTTAACCATCAATTTATGATTGGCCGTTGGTCAGCATGTTAGAAGAGTGGTTCAGACAGGGCTTGAAGCGGAAAGGTTGAAGCAAAACTTAACAGAGTTGACTATCACTAAGAGAAAGAAGGGCCAGAAAGAGAGAGGCAGGGAGAGAGAAGACGGGGAGGGGGAGGGAAGGAGCGCTGATGTATCTATACAAGCCCTTCCTCGGACTCAGCACTCCCTTCAGGGATGTCACGAGCGGAGCTTTAGAGCAGCGAGGGGGAGGAGGAGGAGCCCGGCATCAGCTGGACCCTGGACCGCGGTTCCCTCCCCTCACGCCGACGGTCACCACAGGGACAGCAGACCCTGACTGCCTCCCTCCACGGACACCAGCAGAAGCCAGACAGACAGAGGTCAAGGCCAGAAGGACTGCCTGCTCTCTGCGTGCTTCTTGCTCTGGGGCTCTGTGAGACCCTCATACGGGGCACAGGAGGGTCGGCCGTCACTGGGTGGGGGCCCGGGACTGGAATCTTAAAATCTGTAAAGAGAGGCCCTGGCCGGTTGGCTCAGTGGTAGAGCGTTGGCCTGGCGTGCAGAAGTCCCGGGTTCGATTCCCGGCCAGGACACACAGGAGAAGCGCCCATCTGCTTCTCCACCCCTCCCCCTCTCCTTCCTCTCTGTCTCTCTCTTCCCCTCCTGCAGCCAAGGCTCCATTGGAGCAAAGATGGCCCAAGCACTGGGGATGGCTCCTTGGCCTCTGCCCCAGGCGCTGGAGTGGCTCTGGTCGCGGCAGAGCGACGCCCCGGAGGGGCAGAGCATCGCCCCCTGGTGGGCAGAGCGTCGCCCCTGGTGGGCATGCCGGGTGGATCCCGGTCGGCCAGGAGGACATGCGGGAGTCTGTCTGACTGTCTCTCCCCATTTCCAGTCAGAAAAATACAAAAAAAAAAAATCTGTAAAGAGAGAGAGCTCGTGCTGGCCTGCCTCAGCTCATGCACAGCTTTCGCGGGGAGGTGGAAAGCCCTCCGATGGCGCCCGTCACAGGCAGAATCACAAAGCCTGAGACGAGCTGCAGGCTGGCCCACGGAACCCGGGAGCGGTGCCTCCCAGCAGAACAGAACCTGAGTCCCACCCGTCGTTTAGAATTATCCAGGACGCAGATTAAAAAAAAAAAAAAAAAAAACGGAAACTGAAACAGGTGAAATAGCTCTCATAACAATTTCATTTAAGCCAGTATGTCCGGAAACAATCATTTCATTGTGTGTGCAATCTTAGGAACATTAATGAGATGTTTTACATTGTCTTTTGTACTGAATCTTCGAAATTCGGTGTGCATTTCACACCTACATAAAAATAACACAAAGGCAACATCTTCACCCATGCAGGAAAATTGTGTCTTCATTATGCAGCACCGCGCGGAAGGGAGCCACGGGGTCACGCTTCCAGAAATAAAACGTTTCAGCACAGCAACCGGTCTGTACGATTAGAACGTTCAGGAAGCGTGTGCGTGATTTTACTACAGAAATTATTGCTTTCCTTGACTTGTTCACCTCTTTGAATTACAGAACTTAGGAAAAGAGCAAAAAATGCTTAATTGTGTGTGACAGGGCAAGTATGTAAATCTTATCAAAATTTATATACATAGGTCCCAGCTGGTTGGCTCAGTGGTAGAGCGTCAGCCCAGCATGTGGATGTCCTGGGTTCAACTCTCCATCAGGGCACACTGGAGAAATGACCTCTGATTCTCCACCCCTCCCCATCTCTCTCTCTGTCTTTTTCTCTCTCTCCTCTCTCATAGCCATGGCTCAATTAGAGCAAGTTGGCCCCAGACACTGAGGATTAATCTGTGGCCTCATCCTCAGGTGCTAAGAATAGCTTGGTTGCTGAGCAACAGAGCAATGCCCAAGATGGGCAGAGCATAACCTCATAGGGGGGCTTGCCAGCTGGATCCAGGTTGGGGTGCATGTGGGAATCTGTCTCTGCTTCCCCGTCCTCTCACTTAATAAAAAAATTTTTTTAATTTATATAAATAAAACAAAAATCAGAAATCATTCCTTTTGAAAAAAAGTCTACTTAAAAGGACATTTTAAATTTAAAAAGATAGAAAGGAGGAGAAAAGACATAAATTTACCTTTCTAATATAAAGGAGACAAAGCTGGATATCCATTTAAATCTATCTCTAGATGTCTAGATCGAGCTAAATCTACGTAGACATCTAAATCTAGGCAGCTATTTAGATGATGATGGTAGGTGGGTAGGTAGATACTAGAGGTCTAGATAGGTCTGGATATCTACGGATTTCTAGCTAGAGATACTTAGCAGATACTCTGGGCAGATACTTAGATGAGGGAGAATGTAAGCAAAGAGAGAGAGGAAGGGAAGAAGAGAAAGGACTCGAGCAAACCAGCCAGGCATTGAAAATCCAGGGACAGACAGATCTGTCATCGAGGTGTTTCTGGCATGGTCGTTCCTGGGTTCCCCAAGACAGAAATCCAGAGGAAGCACCAGAGACGTTTCCAGACGGGTTTTATTAAGCTCCTGCTCGAGCACAGGGGAGGCAGCCCAGAGGAAAGGAAGGTCCTCGGAACCGACTCACTGGGAGGCTCTGTGGGGCTGCTTTTAGGAGCGAGGACGAGGCGGGCTTGTGAAAGGTTCAGAAAGTGACCGCGGGCTTGTGAAAGGTTCAGAAAGTGACATTTCCCTGTCAGGGTCGCTGAGTAACTCTCTCTGTGCCTGTGCTGTAATGAGCGCTGCTCACTACCCAACCATCCCCCCCAAGAAGGCCACGCAGCAGTCAAACCTGGACCAATGGTGTGTGTGGAGCAGTGGTGTCCACATCAGCAATCAGAAGGGAGGCAACCCCTGGCCCAGTGGTCAGCAAACTCATTAGTCAACAGAGCCAACTATCAACAGTACAACAGTTGAAATTTCTTTTGAGTCAAATTTTTTAAACTTAAAATATATAGGTAGGTACATTCCCTAATGGGGTAGCACCCGCACATGGTATTCTGTGGAAGAGCCACACTCAAGGGGCCAAAGAGCCGTAGGTGGCTCGTGAGCCGCAGTTTACCGACTACTGCCCTGGCTGGTTGGTTCGGCAGTAGAGCATCGGCCCAGTGTGTGGAAGTCCCAGGTTTGATTCCCGGTCAGGGCACACAGGAGAGGCGCCCATCTGCTTCTCCACCCATCCCCCTCTCCTTCCTCTCTGTCTCTCTCTTCCCCTCCTGCAGCCAAGGCTCCATTGGAGCAAAGTTGGCCCAGGCGCTGGGGATGGCTCCATGGCCTCCGCCTCAGGTGCTAGAATGGCTCCGGTTGCAACAGAGCAACGTCCCAGATGGGCAGAGAATCACCCCCTGGTGGGCATACCAGGTGGATCCCAGTCGGGCGCATGCAGGAGTCTGTCTGCTGCCCCCCACTTCTCACTTTGGAAAAATAAAAATAAAAAATAAAAAGAGAGAGAGAGGCAAGAACCACTATTTGCATTTCTATAGGAGGAGGAAGCGAGAGGTGTATGTATGTTTGCTTTCCCAAACATATTTTTCTTCACAGGTCAAATGGACCAAATCAACTTCCAGAAGTGAGATGAGCCTCATGCGTAGCGCTATGTACACTTAGACGATGTTCAGCTGGAAACAAGGAATGGAAAACAAACTGGCAGAATGCGTGGGCAGAGACGTTTCCTATGGGAATCAGCCCCGTGTCTTCGATAAACTGATTTGCATCTTGCTGTTACTTTAATCTGCTACAACCTTAGAGGATAAGGGGGTGCTAACCAAGAGAGAAATAGGACAGGTGAAGGAATGCCTGCATCTCTGTGACAACCTCTCTGCCCTTTGTCACCGACCAGGAATTCTAATGAGGATAGTTTTGATGTTTTCTGGAAGCTGGAAGAGCCGAACACAGAAAATAAGTCATGAAAACAAGTGTCAGAGTCCTTGGATGGGACAAAGGAAAGTTTGGATTTTTCGCATTATTGATGTGAGCTTTGTGAATAAGCAACCTTGAATTAGCTATGTGTCTATTTCTGTGGCAAACCAAATCCTGAGCTTTCCTGTGGGGTGGGGTGTCTCCACGCCGTCGTCCCAACTCAGTGAAAAGAGCTAAGTTGTCACCTCGCCCGTTTTCTAAATATATGGATCGGCTTGGTTGCTGTCTTCTATTTTTTTTAAGCAAGAAAGAAAAAAGAAAGATTCTCATCCGCACGCACATTAGAAGCGGAAGAGAAAACACCGTTTCAGAACTTATTTTGCAAACACACCAAAAATTAACAGAGGGGGGGATTCGAAGAAAGCACAAAACCGCGGGAGAGCCGGAGGCAAGCCGCCCTCGTTAGCGAGCAGAAGTCGTGAAACAGAACTGGACGAGGCCCCACGGCGGTGGTCACAGCAGCCAGCAGGGGAGGGGGCTGAGAGGAGCCTGGTCGGAGCCCCAGGGGTCAGCAGAGCGCGGGAACTCAGCCGTCCCAAGCCCCTCCCCCGAGCCCCCGCCCCTGCAGGGCAGCCTCCGGGTGTCGAAAGGTGCGTTTGCGGGTGGGGAAACAATTATTATTACTGCAATTAATGGTGCTTCAGTTCTGTGCTGGTTTTCATTCATCCGCAAGTGGATGATTAGTAGCTCGTTTCCACAAATAATTGGGCGCCGATTTCAAATCTGAGCTTTACTGGAGTTGGCGCCGTCCAGGAATCTTCTACACGTTGTCTTCAAGATATCAATCTTCATTGAAAAATTAATGATCCGGGGACCTACTTAAAACTTGCTCATTAATATTCCTGCCAACTGTGGACCCAGACTGTATGTTAGGGACCCCCCCACACACACATTTATCTCCCCCGGCGGGTTTTAGGGGGGGCTTAGATAGGAGGAGCAATGTTTGGGAGTGTGGGGTTTGGAGAGCAATGGAACGGAACACGTGAGTGAGCAGAGGGACAGAGGCTCAGAGCCCCTCGGCCGAGGGTGGTGGAGCCGCCGGGAACCCCTCACAGAGAGGTCAGGACCTGAATGGGGGAGGGGCCCACGGCCATGTCCTGCCCACCATCGTGATGGTCACCGCTGAGTTCGAGTGGGGTGGGCAGGTGGCAGGGAGGGGCTGATGGAGACAAGCCCAGCTCCCACCGTGCACATCGCTGCTGACCCTGGGTGGTTTTGACTTTGTCTCTATTTTTAAAACACAAGAGGACAAGCCTGATCTGTGGTGGCACAGCGGATAAAGCCTCGACCTGGAACGCTGAGTTCAGCTGGTTTGAAACCCTGGGCTCGCCCCTCAAGGCACATACGACAAGCCATGAACAACTAAAGTGAAGCGACTAGGAGTTGCTACTTCTCACTCTCCATCCCTCCTTCTCTCTCTCCTCTCCCTGTAAAATCCATCAATAAATCAAACAGGGCGACCGAGGAGAAGTCCACAACGGTATGCACTGCGCGTGTGTATGGAAGACATATGCACTATTCCGGTTTCAGGCCCATGAATTCTAACGTACAGAGACACGTGCCAATCTCAGAGGCTCCCAAAATGACCCCGCCCCACGCATCCCTTTCAACAACAAATATTCTGCCAAGTCCTCTCTTTAACCCTCTGTCGAAACTCATCGACAATAGAACTTGTCTACACATATAATTTAAAGAAATCTAAAACTGATAGAACTCCCTAATGTCACTTAGAGACAAAAGAAATGAAAAGGGGACAATTTGTACGTAGATTGGATACCCATTTCCCTTGTCACTGGTCCCAGAGGTCCACGGTTAGAAAATGAAGGTGTGGTCAGGTCTGGCCACTGTGTGCAGGACCCTCCTGGGTGTGCCGGACAGAAACACAGGCTGAGAGCAACGTGTTCTTTGCAAAGAAAAGACTGTGGTGGTGTTGAAACCAGAGACTTTGTTTTCCAAAAATTAATAATAATAATAACGTGCTCTGAAGTTCTCATTGAAGCAACATGGGTGTTCGCTCACATTCCACGGCACTACGAATGTGCGGTAAAGCCGCGAACGTTCGTCATCTCACGTGAAAACGTGGAGGTGAGCTCTGGGCTTACCACATCCAGACGGGCTCAGGAGCTCGGGCATCTGGGCAACCCCGTGGTGCTCAGCAGGGGGTCTGGCATCCTCTCCTCCCCTTCCAACAGGGTGAAGAATCCGATTTGCCCGCAAAGTTCCAAAACGCCCCTCAGGAGGCAGTCCAGTCCCCTTTAAGAAGCACAGACGTGGGCAAAATTATCGGCTTTTTAAGTCCATGTACCGCGTGGGCGCACACACGTGCACCGGGGAGATACCCCGCCAGGTTCCGCAGTGGTGACGGGACTGTCCCTCTCAGGCTCAGGCCCCCTGCCCGACCGGGAAGACCCAACAGAAAGCCCATCCCTCCCTTCTGTCCATTGAAACGCGGTCCCTGTCGGTGCTTTTGAAGCCACACGCGCTCCAGGAGGTCAGCCCTGGTCCCAGGGTCCAAGGGTCCCTTTCTCTCCTTGGCACCTGAGGCTCTGATGCTTCCCACCCACTGTTTAACCTTCAGCAGGTGTGTGGTCCTGCGTCACACATGTTAGGTCTGGGGGCTCTGGAAGTACATGCTTATCTCCCTGGGAACAAAGACTGATGTTTATCTGTCACCTGCCACGTCCCCTCTTTTTTTTTTTTTTTTTTTTTTTAATTTTTCTGAAGCTGGAAACAGGGAGAGACAGTCAGATAGACTCCCGCATGTGCCCGACCGGGATCCACCCGGCACGCCCACCATGGGGCAACGCTCTGCCCACCAGGGGGGCGATGCTCTGCCCATCCTGGGCGTCGCCATGTTGCGACCAGAGCCACTCTAGCGCCTGGGGCAGAGGCCACAGAGCCATCCCCAGCGCCCAGGCCATCTTTGCTCCAATGGAGCCTTGGCTGCGGGAGGGGAAGAGAGAGACAGAGAGGAAAGCGCGGCGGAGGGGTGGAGAAGCAAATGGGCGCTTCTCCTGTGTGCCCTGGCCGGGAATCGAACCCGGGTCCTCCGCACCATGTCCCCTCTTAACTGTGAGGGTGTGGGGGAGGGGTTCACACCTCGTCACAAGGCTGGTTTACACCCAGTATCGTCTGACAGACGTGGGCCTGGTCGGTGTCGGTGTCCGGCAGATTGGCAGAGAGGACTTGCACCACATCTGTGGAGAGGTGTGACAGGCATGGAAAACCTTCTTTAATTTAAGATCAATAATAAAGTGGCTGAGAAGCAGGAACAGACTCGAGAAGTCGTTAGTTTCCAGCGCTTCACTGTGATTTATGTGCTTAATTACAGGCTTGTAAAAATTCATTAACAAGCGACATCAATTGTCTTTACTCCTCACGTCTGGATTACTTACACATGCAGACGCGTATTTATGCGCGGAAGGGAAGCAGCCCACCCCGCCCCGAACTACAGTCCCAAGGAGTCGGCGGAAGCCGGCTGATACAAAATACTACTTTAGTGACTGAAGTATTATTGAGTAACTAAGTTAGCTGCAGGCGGTTTTAGGAGACCGGGCTTTTGTTTTCCTCACATGCATTCCATTTTTTACCAGAACTGTATGATGGTGCCGGAGTTTGGTTCTCAAAGGACGGAAACTCGACTTGTGGAAGGCGATTCCTACAGATCGAGTGTCTGTCTCCCTCAAAATCCACGTTAAGCCTACCCCTGAATGTGATCACACTGGGAGGTGACCAGGTCATGAGGGCGGGGCCCTCATACAAGAGACCCCAGAGGTCCCCACCTCCCACCATGTGAGGAGACACCCTCTGTGAGCCAGACGGACGGTCCTCACCAGGCACTGAGCTCCGGCCTGCAGACCGTCTGCGGCTGCTGAGAACCGTCAGTCAGTGCCAGTCTGTCGTCGTGGCCCAAAGGGGCAAGACCATGGTCAGCCATCATGGTTACTTCGCTTTGTGAAAGTACATTTGACACTTGAGAGGGAGGGCACGCGTGACTGTCACTTAGTGACATAAAAGGCTCCTATTTGCCTCAGAAGCTCACCAGTTCTCACTTAAACTGTTCAGCGGGCATGATGTTGCCGTACCACCAGGTGGGTGAGGCCTGGAGCTCTGTGGTGTCACACAGGACCTGTGGTCAACAGCACTGTACGGGCGCTTCACACGGTAGCTCTCAGTCAGGTGGTCTTATAGCACACACACACGTACACACATGTGCACACACGCACACACTACACAGAAATCCTTCTAAGGGAATGGTTGTGACTATTACCTTGATCGTGGTGATGATATCATGGCGAACGCATAGGCCTAAATTTATCTACATGTATACAATAAACATGTGCAATTTTGTATCTCAGTATTCTTCGATAAAGCCAAGAATAACAACAGAATGAAACACAATTGGGTCCCTTACCAGTGTTGACCTTTTAACAATTATGGATCTCATCTTCATCTTGAAATTAACACAAAAACAGCATTGATTTAAATGACATTTGCAATATTCTGCATTATATACTTCCCTATAGTTTCCTAATTCTCAGCCTGTCTCTCTCCCTCTCTCTCTCTCTCTCTCTCTCTCTCTCTCTCTCACACTCTCACACACACACACACACACACACACACACACACGAGCACACAGCTCTTCCTGGTGTGTAGAAACCACCCGCCCACAGAGATCCCTGTAGATGGTTAGATTTATCACATTTATTTTCCTCCAGACACCAGTGCGTGCCCGTGTCACTGGGGACGCCATCAGCAACGCTTCAGCCCGCACGTGTCCGCAGCCCCCGCGTCCTCCCGAGCACAGCAGCGCCCTCGGCACGGGAGGGCTGAGGGGCTGAGGCCACAGCCGCTCGGGGCTTCGGCGTGAACGGACGCGTGAGGGCTCCTGAGCCTGAGCTGCGTGAGACGCTCTGTGATTCTCATCTGCCTCGCCGAGAGCCTCCGAGTGGATTCCGGGAAAGGCAGACGTGGAAGGAGATTGGGGAGAGGCGAGGAGAAAGAAGGAATCTGAGAGACAGTCCGTACATTGTGTGCGTGTGTGTGTGTGTGTGTGTGTGTGTGTGTGTGTACAAAGCCACAAAAGTAACATGTGCAGTGTTTCCTCGGAGTAAACATGGCTAAGCCGCCGTGTAATTTTAATCTCAACCGAAAGTGGAGCAGAACGTGAACACTGCGTGATACAGAAAGGAAACTAGAATTCAGTTCACTGTTTACACATGAAGGAGAAGAGCTTCCCTCACAGCTGAGACGTGGGGGCCAGAGACAGGGGCCCCAGCCCAGGGCTTCCGACCTGAATCTCTCCCAGTGGGGCTTTGTGGGAAGAGTCCCCATCCCAGAAATAATTGACCTCTGCAAGCCTCCTGGTCGGACCGGGCTTGAATGAACCAAATCCATCTCCTTTTCACTTCCACGGTCTCACGAGGGTGACGGGCATGTGTGGATGCTACAGCAGTGGGTTCCTCCCGCAGAGCACACGGGCCCCGGTCACAGGTGAGAGCAGGGAGGCTGGACACACACCGTGAAGCCGTGCTTGAATTTCTGGGGACAGCTGCTAGTCCCTCGTTTCAGTCTGAAGGGAAAGGTGGCTTTGTGAGGGTGCACTGGCGTCTAGGGCACAGCCCTCCTGACCAGCGGAGCTGTCGGAGAGAAAGAAGACAGAGCCCACGGCGGTTTCCGATTCCGGGTCCCCGAGGACGCAGGTGGAGCTGGGGGATGTCAGCTCCGCTGGTCTGGGGCGTGAGACTCTGGGCAGGTTTTCTAAGACTTTGCAAAAAAAACTGTGGCTGAACGCAGGAACGCATCAGGAGACAGGTCCGTCAGAAGTACTTTGTCTTCTCGGTGGGGAAGCGGTATTTATTCTTTCTACTGGTCTTTCATTGTGGGGAAAAGGACGTCACCATTACGGGCACTGTCTCTCATACTCCTCCCAGCAAACTGACAGTCATCCCACAGAACCAATGCCGTTCCGGGCGGCCCCTCTCTGCCGCGGGATGGCGAGGAGTCCACGGGCTGGACGATGGGCTGCAGAGAACTGTCGGTCAGAACGACTGCATCACGAGAAATAAGAGAGAGAAAGCACCGTGGAGCCAGCAGCCATGGTCCCTTCACACCCAGCAGCAGGCGGGGTGCTTGTTGTCTCTCACACCCAGCTCCTGGGGGGGGCAGGGGGCAGGAAGGAAGGGCCCCAGGACACCTAGTATGGGAGCCAGGGTCCACAGAGGGAGGAATGCGGGCCATCACCCCAGACTAGCCGTGGGAAAGGGCAGGAATGCCATCTAGGTGACAGCGTCCAGCTTTGTCTGGTGTTGTGTGCAAGATCACACTCGCATCGTTTTTACAAGGATGTGAAGCGTGAGGGCTCTTGGTCAGCTGTGGGGTTCACGATTCGGGCGTGAGGATGCGTGCTTCCCGCGTAGGGGCTCTGATTAACTCACCAACACCCTTCGTGTCACCAACATGTCATCAGAAGACACGATAAGTGAGTAAAAAGGAAACTATGTATAAAAAGCTTTCCAAGGCCAAACAGTGTAGAATTCCATGTGCAAAGCTAAACTGCTTTTCTAGTTTGATGAGGATGATGGTGAGGATGGTGATGATGGTGGTGATGATGGTGATGATGATGGTGATGGTGATGGTGATGATGATGGTGATGGTGATGATGGTGATGGTGATGGTGATGGTGATGGTGATGGTGATGATGATCATGGTAATGATGGTGATGATGGTGATGGTGATGATGATGATGGTGATGATGGTGATGGTGATGGTGATGATGGTGATGATGGTGATGATGATGGTGATGATGGTGATGGTGATGGTGATGATGGTGATGGTGATGATGGTGATGATGATGATGGTGATGGTGATGATGATGATGGTGATGGTGATGATGGTGGTGGTGATGATGATCATGGTGATGATGGTGATGATGGTGATGGTGATGGTGATGATGATGATGGTGATGGTGATGATGATGATGGTGATGATGATGGTGATGGTGATGGTGATGGTGATGGTGATGATGGTGATGGTGATGGTGATGATGATGGTGATGGTGGTGATGATGGTGATGATGGTGATGATGGTGATGATGGTGATGATGATAATTGGTCACCTCAAAATTTGCAATATACTCACAGTTACTGTGACTTTCCAAAACCGGGACACGGGACACTGTGCTCTCCAAAGTAGTTTTAGAAGCAAAATCCAATCTCCCCAAGCCTTTCTGGACAGGTGCTTCTAACACGAACACATCAGTACTAATGCTCAACGTTCTCAGTCCGTCTGGGTGTGGTGTGCCCTACTTTTATTTATTTCTCACTTACTTCACACAACCATCCTACGTCCCTGCACTCGGTCCCACACCAGGGAGGGAGGCAGCATGTCTCAGACCCTAACAGCCCCTGAGCCCATGGCTTGGGCGGCGTGGCCAGGCACACACGGAAAAAGCCTCCATGCTGAACTAAACAGAAGTCCGTTCTCAGATTAGAAGTAACACCTGTGGCAACACTGATTTTATTCAGTGACAATCCTTGTCCTTCGGGGTGAGAATTAAGTCAAGCAAACGGAATGTGACCCAGGTGAGGACAGGGGTTACCAGGTGCTTCAGGGGGCCGGCTGGTCCCGCTGGGAGAAACACAGGCCATCCCTGTGGACGGTGCCCCGTCATGTTGTCTAAAGGATCCAGGAATCCTTCAGTGAAGTGGAGCAGAGACCCTCACATACGTGACCCTCCAGGGACAGGTGGCCCGTGGACCCCAGAGCGAGAGGCAGGCCCTCTTCCTGCAGTAGATGCTGAGCGGTGGGGCTGGGTCTGCTCCAGGGGTTTGGGGAGCTATCTCACTGTCTTCAAGCACCACGGGGAGAGGGTGCCCCATTGGGGTGACCAGTGAATGGAGGCTCAGGAGGTTTCAGTCCCCAAGGTCAACAGCGGTGGGCGTGTGTCAGAACCAGGGCACCCCGGACCTCCATGGGTCCAGCCCTGCAGCCAAGCACCTGTGACATCAATGGGACCCTCTGCAGACTTCTGATGACCCTCCCTGACCTCCCTGACACCTTCCTCCAGCTCATCACATAAGCTTATGTGGAGGGGTGGCCTCCACAAAAATGTCACTGTCATTGTTCATGGTGGGGAGGGGGGGTTGAGGAAAACCACACAATGACACAACCACACTGACTTCTTCTAACTCACAAACTGACACTTCGGTTCTGCTGGGGAAACCACGCACGGCGAGTCTCAGCTGTAAGCAGGAAACTGGTGACATACTGTGACTTAAAGGGTCCACAGACCTGTCTCTCCCCAGACTTCCGGCCCGACACCTTCACTTTTATTTAT
This sequence comes from Saccopteryx leptura, assembly GCF_036850995.1. Taxonomy (NCBI): domain Eukaryota; kingdom Metazoa; phylum Chordata; class Mammalia; order Chiroptera; family Emballonuridae; genus Saccopteryx; species Saccopteryx leptura. The sequence goes on along the minus strand of NC_089506.1, from coordinate 1,138,503 downwards.
TAAGCATCAGAGCCAGAGCTGAGGGTGACAGTCACTGAAGCATCAGCAGCTGGCCCACCACCCCAGTGTCCAACAAAGTTCAGTGCTCACAGAGGAAGAGGAGTGATGGTCAGTCCAAAAATATCTGCTCTTGAGACAAATGAGCTGCAGAAAAAAAAAATTTTTTGTTGAACAGGTGTCTTGGCAAACCCGGACTTATAAAAATGCAGCGTACGGAGAATGTTGGTCTTCTGCCTTACACGGACAGGTGTGTTCCTTTCTGTGAATATTTCAGCGTGGGTGTCTTAAAAAATGTCAAAATTCTACTCCATAAAATAAAAAGAGCCTGACCAGGTGGTGGCGCAGTGGATAGAGCATCGGTCTGGGACACTGAGGAGCCAGGTTCAAAACTCTGAGGTCGCTGGCTTGAGCAAGGGGTCACTGGCTCTGCTGTAGCCCCTCGGTCAAGGCACATGAGAAAGCAATCAATGAACAACTAAGGAGCTGCAACGAAGAATTGATGCTTCTCATCTCTCTCCCTTCCTGTCTGTCTGTCCCTATCTGTCCCTTTCCCTGTCTCTCTCTCTGTCTCTGTCACAAAAAGAAGAAAGAAAGAAAGAAAGAGAGAGAGAGAGAGAGAGAGAGAGAGAGAGGGAGGGAGGGAGGGAGGGAGATACTCAAGTAAAGTTAAATTGAAAATCGGTACTGATACGTGGCTATGACAATTTTATCACTGGGGAGAACTGGGGACCCACAAAGACCACATCCATAGAAGCCTGAAGAGCGATGACCAGGACGGGCACGGGTGAGGAATACACTGCTCTCTCTGAGTGGGCTCGCGTGCAGAGGGCACAACACTCCGGGCTCCCAGGAGCAGGCGCTCTGTGCTGAGTGACAGCAGAGCCCGTGGACTGTGAGCTCAGCCTTGTGTGGCCGATGGCGCGCTCTCTGCCCGTGTGGTCTGCCCCGGGGACGGTTCCCGGGTCCTCTGCACCATGCACTGGTGCGTCAGTAATGTGACATATAACTGTTTCCATTATCACACGTCCTTCCCTAATTGTAGACCCTAACTCAGGGGCCCCCAAACTTTTTTCACAGGGGACCAGTTCACTGTCCCTCAGACCATTGGAGGGCTGGACTATAAAAAAAACTATGAACAAATCCCTATGCACACTGCACATATCTTATTTTAAAGAAAAAAAAAACAAAATGGGAACGAATACAATATTTAAAATAAAGAACAAGTAAATTTAAATCAACAAACTGACCAGTATTTCAATGGGAACTATGCTCCTCTCACTGACCACCAATGAAAGAGGTGCCCCTTCTGGAAGTGCGGCGGGGGCCGGATAAATGGTCTCAGGGGGCCACATGCGGCCCGCGGGCCGTAGTTTGGGGACCCCTGCCCTAACTGATACAGCATTTTACTTTGTGGGTTTTGCAACAAAATAAGATGGGAAGTTGGTGTGATCGATTAGCAGGGTGATGTCTCTGGACTTATTTCTTTATAGGTAAACGTGATTCTGTACATGGATCCTAGATGAATGAAAACTTTAAATATATCCTACACCAAGCATGCGTGGATCAAATTTTTCCAATTTCCAACGTAATTTAAGAAAACGGTATATATTTTGGCTCTTATATTTCAACCTGTCGCCCCGACCTGGCCCACATGGGAGCTTCTGGGGTTCGCTCTGCCCATCAAAACCGTAATCCAGAAGCAACGTGGCGTCACCCGCGTGCTGCAGGGACGGAGCCGCCCCCGAGACTCGCCGCGCGCTGGACGGCGTGTGACGGGTGTGAAGGTCGGGGAGTCTCTGGGGAACTCCGTGTGCTGTCGATAATCAGTTCCCACTGCTGCGGCATTTCCAGGGACGTGTCTGTTTACCAAAGCGCTCAACACGGCATCTGGCCCTTTCTGCAAAGTCCCTGACTTAGCTGGTGCCTTTCTCTTTCCTAATAAGCAGAGAGAGAGAAAGAGAATGACCCCACCCCACCTCCCCACCCCCAGGTTTCTCTCACTCAGCCAGGACAGCAGTGGCCTCCTGGGACCCTGGGACCTCCAGGGGTCAGGTGATGTTTCAATGTGAACTTAGGGGTCTTCAAACTCCGAGGTAATAGGTCTGCAATTGAATGCAACAATTCTATCATGGTCTCTAAGTGCTCACTGTGATACATTTCACTACTTTGTTGCCAATGACAGCAATGTTTCAGACAGAGGTCAGCGCACACAAAAGTGTGCAGAATTTACTGCAAAGAGCAGTGTTTCTGTACGGCTGGTGCCCTCGTCACTTTAAATTTCTGCTCTAATAGACACTAGACCGATTCCTTCCACCTGCTCCTACCCGAGGATATAGAGTCTAGAGGAATGTTTTTTCATTTCTTTAAAAAAAAAAGAGAAAAAGTCATTTTATTTTTACAGTCAGCTTCTGCTTTTGATCAATAACTTCATCCCACCTGACATGAAAATAACACATTGAAACTCTTTTATAATTTGTCAAATGGTAACTTTTGGGGAGACAGGTTACACAGACTTATTTTTACTCTGAAACAAAGCACTATTGCCAAGGGCTTAATTTTTTTTTTTTCCTCAAACGAATCAATTTTTGACCCTAAAAGCTTTAATGCCATCACGTCCCAATGCACCAAGACTGTAGAAACAGCAGACAGACAGACAGACAAAACTCCTACAGACGCCAGGCCCCATGGGAGCGAGTGAAGCATTTTGTCCCGCTGGACGTGGGGTGGCTGTGGGCTTCTGCAGGGACCGTGACTCGGACCACAGAGGGTTCCGGTCCCTTCCTGCCATGTATCAATTCCTCAGAGGAAAGGGGCCTAGATCGCTCCGGACACAAGCACGGTCTTCCGGGAGAGGCACCAATTAACCCAGCACAACCACAAATGCTCCCGTGGAAACCAGGGAGGGACAGGTCCCTCAGCCTGGAGACTCACGGATCAGACTGGTCTCGTGTTCCTTTGCCCCACGGACGGATGCTCCGCTCCATGACCCGCCATCAGTAATCAGCCACTTGACTCACTTATTAACTCGAGGGGAAGAGTTCACCCTTCCCGTGCTTCCAAAGTGGCCTGTGCGTAGATCATGAAAAGACGAAGGTCTACGCTTCGGTCTGAATACGAAATACTTGTCTGCTGACTGTAAGACTTGAAAAAGTCCTGGGTAACAACCACATCCTGTCTCCAGGGGCGCCCCACACCGCGCTGCAGGAACCCAGGCTTCATCCAATCGTGTGGCCTTTTCATTCTCGACATGTGGTTCCTCACCGCGTGCTAATGAAGCTTTGCCTTTAGTCCAGCCGACCAGGAGGGGAACAGAGGACGGACGGCCCAACGGGAAGTTCCTGATGAGCCGGACTTGACATTGGCACAAATCCCTTCCCCGCAGCCCGCCCGCCGGCTCAGCCCACGCGTCACCCACGTCATCCAAACTGCCATCGGCCTCCGACCCACGGCTGCTTCTTCTCGGGTTGTCCCCTCCTCTGGAAGATACACACTTTTATTGGTCA
>NC_089506.1:1080000-1130000 GCF_036850995.1 Saccopteryx leptura | reverse complement strand
GATCCGGGGGCTCCTGCCCACTTTTCTCCCCACGGATGAGAGAGGGGACCCGTGGAGGAAACGGGAGATGTTCCGAGGAACACGCTCCGAGCCGTCTCTCAAACCCTCCCAGGAAGGAGGCTCTCCGGCTTTCCAGAGAGGTAGGACTGTCTGGGCAGCAGCTGCTGACCGGCTCCAAGAGCTCTACTCTGGGTCGACAGAAGCCCCCACCCAGGGCTGTGTGTCTGAGCCCTCGGAGAAAAGACCAACGAGGAAGGAGACAGTGAATGATTCCAACTGTGAAAGAGGGTGTTGGGGTGGCATCCACCACGGAAACTGCCCAGCTTCTCCCTCTGCGGGAAGCCAACCAGCGGCAGGACCGGGGGAGGCTCTGGTGAACCCCCTCCTCCCCACAACGTGGCCCACCCCTCAGTCTCCGCATCCGGCCCACCAAGCCGCTTTCCAGAGCTTCCTAGGAAACCCTCAATGAGTCCATCCAGACGCATCTCGCCTTCTCTCTCCTGCATCTCACCCACCTCCTGACCGGGCGTTGAGGGCAGCGACAGGGACCGAGGCCGGCAGCCCCGGGGAACCAGGCGGGAGGCTCAGGAAGAACAGGCACGCCTGACAGTCGGCGTCCGGGTGACGGGTTACGAGGGAACTTATCTCCCCTGAGCAGTTCGTTAGGGGGATACACTGTCACTGAGTTGTCACTGAGGACCAGGGCCCTCTGTCACCTCCCGCGATCCTCCTCAGCTTCTCACAGGTGCCGGCCGTTAGGGGGATACAGTGTCCCTGAGTTGTCACTGAGGACCAGGGCCCTCTGTCACCTCCCGTGTCCACCTCAGCTTCTCACAGGTGCTGGCCGTTAGGGGGATACAGTGTCGCTGATGTTGTCACTGAGGACCAGGGCCCTCTGTCACCTCCCGCGATCCTCCTCAGCTTCTCACAGGTGCCGGCCGTTAGGGGGATACACTGTCGCTGAGTTGTCACTGAGGACCAGGGCCCTCTGTCACCTCCCATGATCCTCCTCAGCTTCTCACAGGTGCCGGCCGTTAGGGGGATACAGTGTCCCTGAGTTGTCACTGAGGACCAGGGCCCTCTGTCACCTCCCGTGTCCACCTCAGCTTCTCACAGGTGCTGGCCGTTAGGGGGATACAGTGTCGCTGAGTTGTCACTGAGGACCAGGGCCCTCTGTCACCTCCCGTGTCCACCTCAGCTTCTCACAGGTGCTGGCCGTTAGGGGGATACAGTGTCCCTGAGTTGTCACTGAGGACCAGGGCCCTCTGTCACCTCCCGTGATCCTCCTCAGCTTCTCACAGGTGCTGGCCGTTAGGGGGATACAGTGTCACTGAGTTGTCACTGAGGACCAGGGCCCTCTGTCACCTCCCACGATCCTCCTCAGCTTCTCACAGGTGCTGGCCGTTAGGGGGATACAGTGTCACTGAGTTGTCACTGAGGACCAGGGCCCTCTGTCACCTCCCGTGTCCTCCTCAGCTTCTCACAGGTGCTGGCTGTCCTGTCCATCATTGCGAGTGCCACGTCCTCCAGGGACAGACACCGGTGACGTGTGGGACGGAGGCTGGGCGCTCCAGCCCCGCCTGTGGCTGAATCACGTTGGATTATTGCCGACTCGGTGTCTCTGCCTTTACTGTTTCTAAGAGAATCCCAAGTCCTTCGTTGGTATCTAAGCTCATTCCCCCATCCACACTGGGATCCACCATCGGAAGTCGAAAGCGCTGTTCTCACCGCATCTAAACTTACGTTGTATACGTCTCCATCCACAACGTCAGGAAAAACCGGTGTTAACCCACCCGTCTTCCAAAAGGAGGTGACTTACTCTTTAATGACTCTTTCTAAAACGTTCTTACTAAAATGTTCATGGTGAAAAATTAAATCTCTTCCCTTTCGTGGGTTTTATTTTTGCTGTGTTTTTTTTCAATGATTTGAGTTCTGTATTTAAAAGTATTCCTCATTAAACGGAGGGGCAGCTTCTTGAATCTGTCTGCCTCTGGTTTAATCAGCAAACCACAAAGGCACAGGGTTTTGTGTGTGAGTGTTTTTTGTTTTTTTTTTCCAGAGAGGTTTTGAGGTTTGAGGACACCGATCATGAAATATGCATGGTGGAAGAGGTTCAAGGAAGGGCCCCATCTGTAGGCAAAATCCCATGCTGGAAATTTTAACTGTCTAAATCAGATACAAAGTTATTCAGGGAAAGAAAAAAAAAAAGAGAGAGGACACTGCAAACCACAGAGAGGGCTCTCAGATAGCCTTCCGGGGCCCATGAATCAGTTCTGAAAACGAGCTCTTGGTTACTCACTGCAAGGCATTCCGGGTGGAAGATTCTGAGCGTTCCTTGTACCCGAACGTGGAAAAAAAAAATACAACCCAGTTTTAAGTGAGAAAAAAGAAAGAAACAGAACTTACTGTCTGGAAGTGCTTTCTGGTGTGGTCATCATTCAACCCAGCTCCACAATTACTCCTTCGCTAGGAGAGCTTGTGTGTGACCCATGTTCAACCCCTTTCTCTTCTTTCTCTTTTTCCTTGTCGTGTGTGTGTGTGTGTGTGTGTGTGTGTGTGTGTAAATGTCAGGAAAACGACCGTAACTTTTTACAGACACATGTCCCAGTGGGCGACATCTGCCTGCCTTTCAGATGAAACTCCAAAGCAAATTCCCTTCCGTGACGGTTCCTGACTAGCAGCTCTCTTAGCCTGAAAACAGAGGGGTCTCCTGGACCGAAGGAAGTTCTGCTCCGGGTCCTGGCCCGCCCACCACTCCCTCTCTGCGGCCGGCGACCTCAGCCTCAGGAGCTCAGTAACGACTGTGTGTGGTGGCTCCACGTTTTGGCCAATGGGACCCAGATTTCTGTGTGACATTTAAAGTAGAACGGGAGACAGAGTCCGTGTTTTGCGGAGAAAGGTAAGGCAGAGGAGGAAGTGACATTGCAATCGCTCGGGGACACTTTGCCTTTACCTCGGGCGTTCCGGAGAATTCTCTCCATCTGTTTGTTCGGAAGAGCCTCCTCGGAACCGGTCCCAGACCCTGGCCTCCGACTCCTGGGACTGCACGACCTGTCCACTCCGGCCCTCGCCTCTCCCTCCCAGAGCCGCCCGCGCGCTGTGGATGTGCACGCCCCCCACACCCTGTGCTGACCTCCGTGTGCTCCTCCCCCCCAGGTGCTGCGCGCCCACCTGCACCCCCACCCCCTCCCCCCAGGTGCTGCGCGCCCACCTGCACCCCCCACCCCTCCCCCCAGGTGCTGCGCGCCCACCTGCACCCCCACCCATCCCCCCAGGCCCCACCTCCACCCTCCTGAGAAAGTGAGGCCCCTCCCCCCTCTGTGTGCTCCTCCCCCCCCCCCCCGTGCTGCGCGCCCACCTGCACCCCCTGCCCCTCCCCCCAGGCCCCGCCTCCACCCTCCTGGGAAAGTGAGGCCCCTCCCCCCTCCGTGTGCTCCTCCCCCAGGTGCTGCGCACCCACCTGCACCCCCTGCCCCTCCCCCCAGGTGCTGCGCGCCCACCTGCACCCCTGCCCCTCCCCCCAGGCCCCGCCTCCACCCTCCTGGGAAAGTGAGGTCCCGTCCCCGTCTGTCACCTCCACCATGGCCTCTGAGCCGTCCCGAGAGCCGTGTCCCCCCCCCCTCTCCGAGCTCTGCCAGCTCTGGGCCCCCTGCCTCTCTGGGGAGAAGCCCAGTCTCAACGAGTGTGACAAGTAACAGAGCAGTTCGACTCACACTCCTTTCCTGAGAATTCTTCTAGGTAGGGGCAGGGGGGACAGACAACTGCTGACCAGAGGAGCAGAGAGTTTCGACGTCACGGACGGAACTCCCCCAGTGACCAGCCCACGGACTCAGCCCCGGGCCCTCTCTGGTTTGGGGCCTGCTCTAAGGAGAATTTTCAACTTTGTTCTCTGGTTCAAACCTCCATTCTCCATGAAGCCAGCCGTTAGCCGCAGTGATTTCTGTTTACATATCCAGTCTCCCCACCACCTTCCAACATCATCCCTGAGCCGTGGTTCTGTGGCACGCCCTCCCGGGACGCTGACGGACGGACGGGACGCAGGCCCGGCCCAGAAGGTTCAGGATCAGGCCCGCCAGGCAGACACAGGCAGGGAGGCCAGGCCGGACCACCGCAGGCCCTATGCGAGTACGTGACGCCCAGAGAATCTGACCATCGGCCCGAGGACCGGAGAGAACCTCCTGGAGAGGGTGGGGCGCGTCCAGATCCTCAGGTCCACCACACGCAGATGGACGGGCGGGGCAGGGGGTCCGCCCGCCGCAAAGACGGAGAGGACGGACCGTTTCGGCGTTGGGCTGCCCTGAGCCCCCCGCCCGGGACTCGCCAGATAAATTCGAACCACGTGTCCCGTTGCACTCCGAGCAAGTCCTGGTCACGCAGGATGACCTTGACCTGTGCAGTTACCTTCTACACGCCCTGCAGGTTATCTAGAAGCGTTGACTCAGAATTTATAAGACAGACATCAGCTAAAATAATATAGACATCTGAACTGTCAGATCCAGAAGTTAAATAAATCCACTGATAAATAAACAAACAAATAAAAAAAAAAGCATATTGCTGTCCACCTGCTCAAACAGAGCCACCTGACTACCTTCCTTGTCGACCCAGAGAGCCAGGTGGGCCCGAATGAACATTCTGTAGAAAAAACACGTTGCTTCGGGGAAAGGGAAACAAAACCTAATATTCTGTGGTTTATGATTAGGACGCTTATCAAAATGCTCTCTCCTGTGCCTCTAAGTCCTGAAACTGCTCTCAGAGCGTAAGTTAAATATTTCAGTCCCTCTGCAGGTGGCTTTGCACACGGCGTAGTTCTTAGTACAACAATCTTCACGAAGCTCTGGCTGGTTGACTCAATGGTGCAGCGTCGGCCTGGCGTGCAGGAGTCCCGGGTTCGATTCCCGGCCAGGGCACACAGGAGAAGCACCCATCTGCTTCTCCACGCCTCCCCCTCTCCTTCCTCTCTGTCTCTCTCTTCCCCTCCTGCAGCCAAGGCTCCATTGGAGCAAAGTTGGCCCAGGCGCTGAGGATGGCTCCGTGGCCTCTGCCTCAGGTGCTAGAATGGCTCTGGTTGCAACAGAGGAACACCCCCAGATGGGCAGAGCATCGCCCCCTGGTGGGCATGCTGGGTGGATCCCGGTCGGGTGCATGCGGGAGTCTGTCTTACTGCCTCCTCACTTCTCACTTCAGAAAATAAATAAATAAATAAATAAATAAATAAATAAATAAAAGTGCTCACGTACCCGTCAACACCTACGCACAGCTCCTACCCAGTGAGAAGAACGCCTGTCCTTTAACAGTCAAAACTGGCTTCACAAGAGCCCCAGCCCCACGCCGCCCCACGGTGTCCCACCGGAGGTCCCCCCAGCACACGTGTGTCCTGGTAACGACTCTCTGCTCTCGTCTGTCCTGCACGCTGCCCTCTGCAGGTGGCTGGCCCCTGGCACGGCTTGGTCTTCACCAAGGACTAATGAAGGCTTTGGTCTGGCCTATTCTTTTAAAACTGGAAAGCCACCCAGCCTGAGGGCACGCAGCGAGTGGCCAAGCAGAGTGGGGCGGGGCCTCACATCCTCCTGCCTCCGAGCTGTGTGAACCTGCTTCCTGACTGCACTAAGCAGCCTTTGGCGTCCTATAAAAATAGATAGACAGTCCTCAAGTCTAATCATGAAGTCCAGTCACCCAGACCCCTGGCTGGAGTTGTGGGAGGGCTAGTAAAGATGTTGACCCTCAGCTTTTTGGGTGAAGATGCATTGCAAATTACGTTCAATAGGAAAAGTTGATGTTCTTATATAGTATTTCTTTGTAAATATTTTAAACCCATTAGAATTAGTATGTTTGTATTGTACTTCCACATTGTTAAACAGAGAGGCCCAGCACGCCGGTTTCATCGTAACACCCCGAGATCAAGCGCGAGAATCTGGTCTCTGTTCCCTCATACCACGGGTATTCACCTCGCCGGGCGAACACAAAGGTAGTTGAAAGAAACACGCCAATGCTGGTTGCTCGGAAGTAGTGGCAGCCTGTCCCCTCTGTGACGGGAGGGCGGACGCAGGTCAGGGTCCATGAGGACAAGAACAGGACAGCTCATGTTCCTGACCCTGGGGCTGCTGGGTAGAAAGCTCCGTCCCTAGGACTGGATCCGATATCAAAGTTTCCTGATTCTATCGGAGAATCTCAGGTACAGAGGCACAACCTTGTGAAAGGTAGCAGCACACTCCACCCCAAAATAAGCCTCTCTGGCCACCAGGGTTATTGTAAGGGGATTCCTTTGAGGGGCCACAGGCACGAGAGAGCCTGTGAATAGAGAGTGGGAGAGGCGGGTTTTCTGTCGGGAGCGTTGACAGTGAACGAGTGAGGTCTCCACTTGCAGGAGTGCCCCCCCCTCCGCCTCGGAAGCGGAAGCAGATGAGTCGAGCTCATGGGAAATGTGTCGATGGAGGGAGGCTCGAAGCAGCTCTGCAGGAGAGACGTCAGCTTTGTTTACCGGCTCCTCCTGTCGCCCCAGGACCGACACCCCACTGCGCCACACACACACACACACACCGCCCCATGACCGACACCCCACTGCACCGCACACACACACACACCGCCCCATGACCGACATCCCACTGCACCACACACACACACACACACACACACCGCCCCATGACCGACACCCCACTGCACCACACACACACACCACCCCAGGACTGACACCCCACTGCACCACACACACACACACACACCGCCCCATGACCGACATCCCCACTGCACCACACACACACAGCGCCCCATGACCGACACCCCACTGCGCCACACACACACACACACACACCGCCCCATGACCGACACCCCACTGGGCCACACACACACAGCGCCCCATGACAGACACCCCACTGCGCCACACACACACACCACCCCAGGACTGACACCCCACTGCACCACACACACACACCACCCCAGGACTGACACCCCACATCACCACACACACACACACACACCGCCCCATGACCGACACCCCACTGCGCCACACACACACACACACACCGCCCCATGACCGACACCCCACTGGGCCACACACACACAGCGCCCCATGACAGACACCCCACTGCGCCACACACACACACACACACACACACACCGCCCCATGACCGACACCCCACTGCACCACACACACACACACACACACACACACCGCCCCATGACCGACACCCCACTGCACCACACACACACACACACACCGCCCCATGACCAACACCCCACTGCACCACACACACACACACACACCGCCCCATGACCGACACCCCACTGCGCCACACACACACACCACCCCAGGACTGACACCCCACTGCACAACACACACACACCGCCCCATGACCAACACCCTACTGCGCCACACACACACAGCGCCCGATGACCGACACCCCACTGCGCCACACACACACACCGCCCCATGACCAACACCCCACTGCGCCACACACACACACACACACACCGCCCCATGACCGACACCCCACTGCACCACACACACACACACACACCGCCCCATGACCGACACCCCACTGCACCACACACACACACACACACACACCGCCCCATGACCAACACCCCACTGCGCCACACACACACACACACACACCGCCCCATGACCGACACCCCACTGCACCACACACACACACACACACACACACCGCCCCATGACCGACACCCCACTGCACCACACACACACACACACCGCCCCATGACCGACACCCCACTGCACCACACACACACACACACACACACCGCCCCATGACCAATACCCCACTGCGCCACACACACACACACACACCGCCCCATGACCGACACCCCACTGGGCCACACACACACACACACACACCGCCCCATGACCGACACCCCACTGCACCACACACACACAGCGCCCCATGACAGACACCCCACTGCGCCACACACACACACCGCCCCATGACCAACACCCCACTGCGCCACACACACACACACACACCGCCCCATGACCGACACCCCACTGGGCCACACACACACAGACACACACACCGCCCCATGACCGACACCCCACTGCACCACACACACACAGCGCCCCATGACAGACACCCCACTGCGCCACACACACACAGCGCCCCATGACCGACACCCCACTGCACCACATACACACACCGCCCCATGACCGACACCCCACTGCACCACACACACACACCGCCCCATGACCGACACCCCACTGCACCACACACACACACACACACCGCCCCATGACCGACACTCCACTGCACCACACACACACACCGCCCCATGACCGACACCCCACTGCACCACACACACACACCGCCCCATGACCGACACCCCACTGCACCACACACACACACACACCGCCCCATGACCGACACCCCACTGCGCCACACACACACACCGCCCCATGACCGACACCCCACTGCACCACACACACACACCGCCCCATGACCGACACCCCACTGCACCACACACACACACACACCACCCCATGACCGACACCCCACTGCGCCACACACACACACACAGCGCCCCATGACCGACACCCCACTCACTGCGCCACACACACACACCGCCCCATGACCGACACCCCACTGCGCCACACACACACACCGCCCCATGACCAACACCCCACTGCGCCACACACACACACACACACCGCCCCATGACCGACACCCCACTGCGCCACACACACACACACACCGCCCCATGACCGACACCCCACTGCGCCACACACACACACACACACCGCCCCATGACCAACACCCCACTGGGCCACACACACACACACACACACCACCCCATGACCGACACCCCACTGCACCACACACACACAGCGCCCCATGACAGACACCCCACTGCGCCACACACACACAGCGCCCCATGACCGACACCCCACTGCACCACACACACACACCGCCCCATGACCGACACCCCACTGCACCACACACACACACACACCACCCCATGACCGACACCCCACTGCGCCACACACACACAGCGCCCCATGACCGACACCCCACTGCGCCACACACACACACCGCCCCATGACAGACACCCCACTGCACCACACACACACACACACACCGCCCCATGACCGACACCCCACTGCACCGCACACACACACCGCCCCATGACAGACACCCCACTGCACCACACACACACACACACACCGCCCCATGACCGACACCCCACTGCACCGCACACACACACCGCCCCATGACCGACACCCCACTGCGCCACACACACACACACACACACCGCCCCATGACCGACACCCCATTGGGCCACACACACACACACACACACACACACACCTCTTATCTCTGTAGCCGACGGTCGTGTGCAAGCTGGGGGCTTAGTTATCTCAGGGGGTGCTCTGCGTCCGGGTCTCTCCCGAGTCTACACGAGGTGTCTGTGCTAACACGACTCTGCCTGTTTCCCCTGGCTCGTCTGTCCTTCATAACGGGGCACTCAGCCGGGAACCGAGAGGTCGAGGGAAAATAATTTTCTTCCCGCACAGCTACCAGGTTTTCCAGATAAACCGTTGCTCTAGAAATAACAGAACATCGACATTTACAGGATAATTAAGTCAGCAAGCGTGTCATGAATGCCTCACGGTAGAAAACATGGGCTGGACAGAGAAAAGTGAAAGTCATTCTCTCTACTGAGGAGCCAAAGCCCCGGCTCACGGAACCACTCCGTGCCGGCGTGTTCCACAGCCCAGGCTCACGGAACCACTCCGTGCCGGCGTGTTCCACAGTCCCGGCTCACGGAACCACTCCGTGACGGCGTGTTCCACAGTCCCGGCTCACGGAACCACTCCGTGACGGCGTGTTCCACAGCCCAGGCTCACGGAACCACTCCGTGACGGCGTGTTCCACAGCCCAGGCTCACGGAACCACTCCGTGATGGCGTGTTCCACAGTCCCGGCTCACGGAACCACTCCGTGACGGCGTGTTCCACAGCCCAGGCTCACGGAACCACTCCGTGCCGGCGTGTTCCACAGCCCAGGCTCACGGAACCACTCCGTGCCGGCGTGTCCCGCAGTCCCGGCTCACGGAACCACTCCGTGCCGGCGTGTCCCGCAGTCCCGGCTCACGGAACCACTCCGTGCTGGCGTGTCCCGCAGTCCCGGTTCACGGAACCACTCCATGACGGCGTGTCCCGCAGTCCCGGCTCACGGAACCACTCCGTGCCGGCGTGTCCCACAGTCCCGGCTCACGGAACCACTCCGTGACGGCGTGTCCCGCAGTCCCGGCTCACGGAACCACTCCGTGACGGCGTGTCCCACAGCCCAGGCTCACGGAACCACTCCGTGACGGCGAGTCCCACAGCCCAGGCTCACGGAACCACTCCGTGATGGCGTGTTCCACAGCCCAGGCTCACGGAACCACTCCGTGACGGCGTGTTCCACAGCCCAGGCTCACGGAACCACTCCGTGACGGCGTGTTCCACAGCCCAGGCTCACGGAACCACTCCGTGACGGCGTGTCCCGCAGTCCCGGCTCACGGAACCACTCCGTGCCGGCGTGTCCCACAGTCCCGGCTCACGGAACCACTCCGTGACGGTGTGTTCCACAGTCCCAGCTCACGGGACGACTCTGTGATGGCGTGTTCCACAGTCAGGCGAGCGCAACACCCACCACGGCGGAGCGGGAAAGACATGCAAAGCCCTAATCCCGATGATTCAACTGGACCAGCAGCAGAAAACGTGTCCCCAGGGCAAAACGCAGACAGAGATGGGCCGTCAGACCCAGGAGTCTGACCGTGATGCCTGTTACCCACGGGTGGGCAGCTCAGCTCCCCCGAGGAGACACGATGGAGTCTTCCGGGAGCGACCACAGGATGTGTCACCATGACGACCCAAAACTGCTCTCCAGACGGCGTGACTCCTGCATGACAGAACCCACCGTGCCTCCTTCTAAATGGGTCAGAAATGCCCTGAACGCTCGCCCACCAGCCCTGTCGTTAATCTTGGTGAGACTGGCCTTCTGACCCCGTGTCAGCTGGAAAGACAGACGAGAGCCTGAACACCGGACGACGTCACTCACAGGGCTTCCCCTGGGTAACGACACCTGCACACGGGGCCCCATCCTGGGTTCTGTGCCCGCACCCTCACTAACGAGCGGTCAGCGGAGGGCTCTGGCCTCTGTCGCGACCTAGCTCTTCCCAGACCTGCGTGGTGAGTGATGGTTGTCCTCAGAATTCACTTTGCCCGTCTGCCTGGGAGGAGCAGGCAGTGCCTGATGGTCCTCTTGGGGCGTTTCTTACCAAACGGCCCAGGCGGCCCCGGCCAGGTGGGGCTCGGGAGAAGGACCTGTGGAACCCGGTGCTAGCCTCATCGCAGCCTGGCACGGTAGCCGGCGAGTGAGGCAGCCACGGTCAGAGCTCCGTCCCACAGACACAGACGTGCGCCAACCTCGTGCAAGCTGATTAACCTCCGTCAGCCCCTTCGCGTCACCTGTGAAATGTGGCTCATTTCTGCTAACAGGGCCAGCTGCACGGTGTGAGACCGGGCCGTCTCCTGGGTCCACGCTCGCCGAGAAGGGACCACACCAGGTTTGATGTCTAGCTGCCACGATATAGAAATTCTTTATTGTTAAAGACAGTCACCCCATTTTCATTTTCACTGGACCCCTCAAGCGATGTTGCCAGTTCTGCATCTTAACCGTGTGGAGACTTCATACAAGAGCGCTGGTTACCGTCTGCTGTACAGCCGACTCCCAGAACAATGCCGACGCACAGTAAATGTTAAATGAATGGCTGTTTATTATTATTACTATTATTTTAGGCAACTCCTAGACAAAGCACAGAGTCCGGTTGGCAGTGACCAGCGAGGCCCGTGGTGTGTGACCCTGGGATGTCCTTCCCTGACATGACTCCGGGCCGGGACAGTTCCTAGGAGAAACCCACTGCTGGCAGAGCTGGTGACGGTATGAAGACTTCTGCAGCTCAGCAGAGAAGGTGTCAGAGGTCGCCGCCCACAGTCGGTGCCCAGCACCTCCGAGCAGCGGCCTTCAGCGGACCTCCGTCCACAGCAGGAAGTGCATTCCCCGAGTGAGCAGGGCACACAGAACAGGGTTCCACGACACACTGGTCACCTCGCAGGCGGAGGGCCACCAGAGGCTGCCAGCCGGGCATCACCCACTCAGCTCACTGCATGCGCCACACTGGACCATGTTACTTCTTATAGCTGCTGAGGATGGAGAACCCTCGGGACCTTAGCGACCTCACCTCTGTTGCCTTGGAGACGGTCATGATGTTCGCTGCCCCTTGAGTGTCCGGGCAAAGGAACTAGGCAGTCCCTTCTGCACATTGCCGGAGGAAGGAGACGCTGGCCTCTGGCGCCTGCTCTCCGTGTGGGTGTGACTCACCCGCCTTGGGGGGTTGCTTCATCCGGGAGCCTGGCAAAGCTGAGGGTCCTCACCGGTCGGAAGTCAGACGTGGTCAGTGAGATGTAAACAGAAGTGTGCTTGTTTGTCCCAGGGGAGAGTCTTGGCAGGTGACAGAACACCTTGGCTGCCGGCAGGTGCCGGGCAGGGCGGCAGGTGACAGAACACCTTGGCTGCCGGCAGGTGCCGGGCAGGGTGGCCTCAGGGTCCTGGCAGACCTGAGCGTGCGTGGCTGATAAACCCTCCTGTGAGGCAGGTGACGCGGAAGTCCGTGTGACCATGGGCAACCCCAGCCATCCAGACGGAGCACACCGCTGCCCACTGCCCGCTGCCCAGAGGAAAGAGGGTTGTCTCCTGGGGTGCACAGAGGGGCGCTGTGGGCAGCGGCTCCGGGAAATGACCATATCCCGGCCCACAGGCGATTCTATAGCCTCTTGAAATGACCCAGAGTCTGTATTGTGAATGAGCCAAGCCACTCAGAGTACTTTCTAGAAGCGATGACAGGAAGACAACTTGGCATAACAGTGTGAATCAGACGCATGGTCAGTGACCCACTCTATTTGCTGACGGTCCTGGGACACGGCTCCCCCCTCCCGCAGTGGTGGGGGGGGCAGCCTTTCCTTTGCCCCTCCCTCTCGTCTCACACGGGGGCGGGGGAGAGGGAGAGCGGGCGCGGAGAGCATGGCCTGTTTGGTTGAGGACGTCATAGCCACAGGACAGGGCCACACACTTCTCCCCTGGGGTCTGACGGGTGGCCCGGCGTGACCCCACTGTTCACGAGAGGCTGGGCCCCTTTGAGGTGAGCACGGAAATCTCTCCAGACCCTCAAGACCTGGACCTCCTTAACTTGGCTTACGTTGCATCAGAGAAAGAGTTCATTCTCAGAGATCTATTTTCATAAATAAAAGGGAGGCATTTTTTATTATTATTCCTTAATAATGCAGGAAGCGACCATCAGATGACAAGGTCTCCTGCCCAAATGCCCGAGCGCTTTGAAAATAGACACTTCCTTGGAGCGTCTGGTGGAGGCCCATCGGCCTGCTTTCCCAGAACAAGGCGAGTGCCTCACTCCCACCCCCCTGGACAGAGCGGCCTGGCGTCCATACTGTGCGTGACTCCAGCAAGAAGCTCTGAGCTCCGAGCTCCGTCCGCAGAGCGGCGGCCGCCGGAACGTGGGGCCACAGCGGCACCTAGTGGCCGGCCCGGATATTGCCCTTGTGTGAACTTGGGCCGGGCCAGCCCAACAGCACCCGGGGCCGGCCCAGCCTCTGTGTACCTGGTGCCGCAGGGCGGCCTGGGCCCTGGCCTGGCTGACCGCTCTCACTGCAGCCTCTGACAGAGGCTCTGATTTCGTGCCAGGACGCAGTCCCCGAATGCCCTTACGTTAAGGAGGCCAGAACTGTTTACATCGCAGTGGCCTCCTTGCATCCGTCCCAGGACGCCCCACTGGGGAGGGTGACACTCCGGACCACGGCCCGATCACCGCCTCCTCCTGCGGCTATTTCTACAGCCTGTTTATTCCCGAACCCACACAGCCAGCAGGTCTCATCGCGGAACGTGACAGCCCGATCACGTGAGCAGTGGCGTTTTCTCTCCTCTTGAGAGCAAAGTAGAAAAACTCCAGGCTGAGAGGACTGGGTGAGAAAACCTCTGACCGTTACCCGCCTGTCTGTCTGGCCTCACCCTGCGGTGACAGCGCAGACTGAAGACACAGATGTGCCCCCTGCGTTAGCCCGCCTGCTGCAGGGAAAACACCTCGTGTCCTCGGGTTACCAACGTGGGGTGCAGCGGTGCCGTCACCCCTCCGACGGGTGAGACGCATACACCCGGGCAGGGTGGTCTGACGCCCTGGGGGGCCCTTCCTCCCTCCCACTGTGGGCAGCAGCAGCCTCGGCCTCGTGTGGGAACTGCCCTGAATGTATGTGTGTGTTGTCTGTGTGTGTGTGAGTGTTGTACATGTGTGTGTGTGTGCCGTGTGCTTGTGTGTGTCTGTTAATGAGCACGTGTGTGGTGCGTGTAGCGCAACTCCTTGGGTGACTATCTCACATCTGCAGCAGTCTGTTGCAGGCGGTGTGTACATCGTGTATCCACTGTTTTCCATTCCAGTTACATATAAAAACACCAGGTCCGAGGATGACGGACTCTGGCCTTTAGGACACGTTGTCCTCCCTACACGGACCCGTCTGTTTGTCTGATGGCCGGATTTCCGTGTGCCCTTTTACAGGGTGGGAACAGCTGGGCCGGCTCTCTATAACCCCGTGTGTCGTGAGGCTCAGGTTGGGCAACATCCAGTGAGCCGTCGTCTAAATGAGCCGTAAACACACACTGTTGTCATGGTCATTGTTCGCAAACCCTTCCCTGAGCTCTCCTCTCCCTGGGGAACCCACAGAGGTCCCCTCTCGCCGGGGCGTGAAGCTCATGGTCGCCCTGGGCCCTCGCGGGGATGCACCTGACCCAGAGAACCTGGGTTGACTCAGCCCAGGACGCCAGCAGCGTCACACAGACAGCGACGGGGCGCGTCGGTTTTGCGAGGCACCCCGATCCCAGCTCAGGGAGGGTGGAGGGAGGTTACCTCACGCCGGGGCCTCTGCACATACAGACAGACCGGCGCTGCCTCTTCCACAACAAGAAGCTCTATTTCCGTGGTGTGTGACCCCGCGCTCCGCCCGGTGGACATTATACAGACGCTGTTGTGTTCCAGGGGGAAATGTATGTAACGCCCACTTCAGATCTTCCAACATCCTGCTGTGCGTTAGTTAAAATTATTAAACTATTTCATGCTTAACTAAAGGAGCGGCGGATATTAGGGAAGCAAAACGCACTGGTCACCCATCGCCCACGCCGTCCAGTCGAACACACGACGCTGGGAACGCCTGTTCATGAACACGTCGCCCAGCGGTAGGGTCGTGCTGGCCTCAGGTCCCCTGACCTGCCGGTACATTCCTTCTGGAGGACGTCCACCCTGCGGTCGGCATTCCCGAGGCCGGCTTTGCCCACACACACGTCTCCCCCACGCGTGGACCGTGGTGAGCATCGCAGCGTACCGTGTTTTCTCAAAGACGTGCCTTTAACTTGAAAAGGTAGCTCCATCTATCTGCTCGTCACCTTGTTCTGCAAGTGACTCAGGAAATCACCAAAAAGATTGAATCTCCTCGGAAAAATAAACCGGACACGGTTGGGCTGGGTGGGCTGCGTGGGCCGCCTGGTGCAGGCTTCGGGGTGTCGGGGGTACCCTGGGGCTGTGACATCTCAGAACTGGGTGCTGCCTGCCACTTAACTCCATTTCCAGAATCAGTCCCTTGAAATAAGCTGTCCCTTATGTCCCTGTATGGACGGCGATCACACTGACTTGGTTTTAGAATGTTTAATTCGATCAAGATTGATAAAAGCCGTCCCGGCCAATAACGGAGTTTCAATAAGCGGGTGGCTCCAGGAACTGACGGGGACACTAGCTTTTCATCTCTCCTGAGTCGGGCAAGTTTTCTTGTCGTTTCATTTAAGGGACCGTGTTTATCAACTGGGCCGCCTTCTGCTGATGAGGAAAAATGTTCTGCATCAGCCGGCCCAGAGAGACGGGCCACTCTGTTCCGGGCGGCCCTGGACACCGGCCGTTCTCACTACGAGCCTGTTCCCCTGAATGGAGGCAAGAGGACACGCCCTCCTGGGGAGATTCCCTCTGGGAAGAAGGACGGGGACCTCAGCGGTGTCCCGCTGACCCCTCCAGATCTGAGCAGCTGCAGGTCGAGCCTGTGTGCGTGTTCAGGGAAGGGTACGGGGCACAAGGCACACCGGAGGGCGACCCTCATCGTGGGGACTCAGCGCGGTGACAGCCGTTGTGTGCCCTGTCCCTGTCCTGTGGGTCAGGAGCTCGGGCAGGCTCCGCTGGGGGTCTCTGTTTCCCTGGACACCAGCTGGGGGGATGTTCAAGTGCCAAATGCACCAGCTCGGAGGGTGGGGATGGCTCTCCTCCACGTCTGAGCCCGGGCAGGGTGAGCCTGGCAGCCACCTCGGGCCACTGTGGGTGTGTTCCATGGGCCACGTCCTCACAAGCCGGCCCGTTCAAGGTGGCCACGCTTTAAAACCGTCTCACAAATCACCTCGGAGCCCAGCCCCCGGGTGGCAGGGCCAGCAGAGGCCTCACCAGGAACGGCGAGGTGATCAGTAATTCCGGGCGCGGTGAGGCTGGACGCACAGCGTCCCACACGGAAGGGGCTGCAGGCGGGACGGCCACGGGCTCTGGGGACCGAGGGGAGGGGACATCAAGTGGCATCGTGAAGACCCCGGAGCGAGGCAGGGAAACGCAGACGGTTGTGATGGAGCCGAGCCCTCAGTGTGCTGCCCCGGGCTGTGTTCTGTCCCAAAGCGCATCCAGGCCACGCGTCCGGGCTCTGTGACAGCGTCACCCACACCGACATCGGCTGCAACTGCTGCTTGTTATCAGCACCCCACCCCGGGCACTGACGTCCACACAGACTGAACGCTACATGAGGGCAGGGACACTCCGCCTTCCACACGTGTGTGTCTCCAGAGCCTCCCAAGTTGCCAGTATTTGACGACACCCATGACGCGGTCCGTGAAGGTTACCATGTCCGGCTACACGTGACTACACCCCCCACCCCCCCAAGGGGAAGCCTGGAGTCGTGCACAGAATCAGCACACGTCTGTACGGGTCCACAGGTCCCAGACCACAGTTCAAACAGGCAAATGTTCGCGAAATGCAAGTCAGCAGACACAGTAAATACTTGCTCTGAAAGGACAATGTTTCTTCCGCGAGGCTTCGCCGCTGGTGCGTGGGGAAGAAACAGACTGACCCGTGATCGAGGGGCTCCCGGACCCGTCCAACCTCGGGAAGGAGCTGCCGTCGCCAATCACGTTTCTGAAACAAAACTGCAATAAATGCTTGGGAAGGGGAACAACTGAACTTCCGAAAAGACACTTTTCCGAGAAAGTATTCATAGGATTGTGTGTGTGTGTGTGTGTGTGTGTGTGTGGACACGTGTGTGATTGGTGTCTGTGTGTGTGTGTGTGTGTGCTGGTGAGTGTGAGCATGTGTTTGAGTATGTATGCGTGTGTGTGCCTGTGTCTGTGTTATGTGTGTGCATGGGTTTACACGTGTTTGAATGTGTGTGCACATACGTGTGAGTGAGTGTGGGGAGGGGTGTGATGTAGGAATACATTGTCTATCGCAGGAAACCCTAACTGATGACTTCATCAGGATGACACATCCTAATCTATATAGTTTGTCTCAGCAAATGCTTACTACATTTCGACTGTAGGTTGGCGCTGAGCTCTCTGACTCTGTACAGAGGAAAGAGGCCACACCCCTCTCTCCTCAGGATGACCAGGGTCTCTAAACCAGGCGCAGAGGGGCACAGCGGTGGCCACGTGGCAGGCTGGTGGCTGCCACGCAGGACGGAGCTGAGGGTGCAACCGGGGTCCGCAATCGAAGACGAGAGCTGTTTCCACATTCATAATTCCATCCCACAGCCGGGTTTTTGGAGAATAATTATTTCATATGTATAACCATGGCATTGCTCAAGCTGGAAGTTACTGCTTAAGCTAGAAACCTATTTAAAAATATATCACCAAGACTCTTTGAAATGGAAGAATTTTTCTCACGTTCTGCAAGTCTGTCATTGACATTTAACAGACACTGTAAAGGAAAACCTGTGTTTAAAAATACGCAGTTGACGGCAGAAATGTCCACGAGGTCCCCCTGGGACCTGCCTGACGAATGGGGGTCCAGGCGCCCCGTCCTGGGCATCAAACCTGGACTTCATATTTTGCGATTTCTGAAACATCTATCAGAAGCACAGAATAAACTTCAGTGGCAGGGATATGTTATTACTGGTCATTTATATCCTGACAACTTTTTAAAAACTCAGCATGCATGAGGAAAAAAAAAAAAAAGAAAAAGAAAAAGAACTTAGACTTTCATTTAAAACCACTTTTGAAAACCGCCTTGCCTCACCAATCCTGCTTTCTGTTATAACCACTGTACCGAGGCAGATGCATTACCCCCTCTTAATGAATAACTGTGTGTAAAAACCTGTTCAAAGAGCTCATCCTCCTTACCTCCCCATTGCCACGGCCCCGACACTCTGCACGTGAGCCGGGAGCCCAGGGACCAGCACGGGGCCAGTGTCTGCCCGGGGCAAATTCATTCTCATAAGAAACGCAACATTTCTATTCCAATGGACCATCTGTTCCAAACCCCTCCCAAGACTCAAAGTTGAAGGAGGCTCATCCCTTCTCTGCCTCCGAGTCCTGTCACCCAGGAGGACAGCCAGAGCTGAGTCCAGAGTCACAAACCAAGGGCCCCCTGTGCGCTGATAATTAACAATTAAATGTAAGGGTGGGAAAAGGGTACAAAAATAAGTTTTAAAAAACTGAATATGGATCTGTCTGGAGCCTGTGAGATCGCAACCAAACCGAATGGGAGAAAACTGACAGAAACACTAATTCTATCAGTCGTAGAGGATCGCTGGAAGCCCAGCCTCCATCAGGGGGACTCACAATGAGGGCGGTCACTCACGAGTCCCCTCGCCAGGCAGCATGAGGAAGGACCGCCGACCGGGGGACTGACCAGAGGTGTTTCCTCCTCCCAGGTCTGGAGGCTGGACGTCCAGGATCCAGGTATGGGCGGGGTTGGTCCCTCCTGAGGCCGCTCTGCGTGGCCGACAGGGGGCCGCCTTTCCCGTGTCCTCACATGGCCGTCCCTCTGTGCGTGTCCCTGATGTCTCTTTCTCTTACAAGGACACCGGTCAGACTCATTTAACCTTAATCACGTGGATAAAGGTCCTGCCTCCACGTCCAGCCACTCTGAGGGTGAGGGTTTCAGTGCATGAACCTGCAGAGGGTGAGAACACAGTCCAGCCTGTTGTTACAGCCACTCCTCTGACCAGTGAGGAGCAAAGGAGGCGTGGACAGAGCCGGAGTTCTTCGCAAGGAGCTCAGACCGGTGGGTTCAGACACCTGACAAACTCCAGGCGGACACAGGTCACCAGCATAGTCGGACGGGACGCGGTGGCCCGGCCGTCACAGAGTCCTCCAAGTCTCCTCACGGGGCCCCGAAAGTCTTCGCAGAAAACCCGGTTCTCACAGTGAGTCCTTAAGAACGCCAGTTGCAGAGCAGGAGAACAGTGAGGGGCTCTACGTGGTCCCCAGCAAACCAGGACTCCGGTCCTCGTGCCTCCGACCCCGGAGTGGCCTGCGGCCTCCTCACCGGGGAGAACACGGTGCAGACAGTGCCGTCCCCTTCTGCAGCTAAGTCAGCGGTGGGCTGGGTGGCGGCCACTCTGCATCTGGAGAAGCCCGCCACCACGTTCAAACCCAGACACCCCGGGCTGCCCCCCACAGGGACCGAGGCCCCGCCACTGATCCTCTGGCCGCCCCAGCTCCCCACCTGCAGCTCCTTGAAAACGGGGCCACCTTGGGGCTGACCCCCCCCGGCCCCAGGGGACTCGGCAGGAAGCAGGGGACGGGAAACAGATGCTTGTTGCTGTAAACCATGAGATGTGGGCGTGGGGTGCAGCGTGGGTGGGGGGCGGGGCGTGAAGAGTATGAAGGGGGCCCCGCGGCCTCGGCCGGAGCTGGAGCTCAGACAGGCGGTGGACAGAAGGGCGGAGCCGTGTGACGGCAGACACAGCAGCCACCCTGGTCCCACCGGTGCGCTGAGGGGGCAGCGTCCACCTGGCAGGCGGCGCTCTGAGCGCCTTGGGCATCGCCACGCTCCCATCGTCCTCCCTCCTGCGCGGCAGCAAGACGTCCTGTGGTGATTATGAAGCCAGTCCCTTTCAAACAGGCCATCTGCATGCAGGCTCTGTGCCCACGCCGGGTCCTGTGTGCCCACGCCAGTCGGTGTGAGGGACGCTGTCTCGGAATCCAAAGCAGCTCATTGTAAAGAAAGTCAATGAGGCCGAGACGTCGGGGAGACAGGCATCTCCCTCCAGAGCGCCCGCTCAATAAAAGGCGTTGTCGTCCGAGGGGGAACGCGTGATAAAGCCCAGAGCCCAGAGCAGTGACCGTGCAAGGTGACTGTCGGGACCCTGCCGACCCTCCGAAGCAGCCGCACGCCCCCCGGCAGGGGGAGAGGACGCAGCCGTCCCCGGCATCGCTGTGGACCCGCCCTGGACGCGGTGGGCAGTCGGCACGCTGCTCCCTCTGAGGCCGGGAGGGTGGCGCCAGCTCGCAGGGAAGCACCTTTGCCTTGGTCACGGCTGGCCCCGGTGTGCAGGCACTTGGTCCTGTGCTGACCGCTGTGGGGAGGCTGGAACTGACCGCAGAGCCCCAGGGCAGGGCTCTCCATCCGGCCTCTCCCGACCGTGGGCTCTGCAGGAGCAGGGCGGAGGGGAGAGCCTGCAGTCTCGGGGTTCAGGGGCAATGAGAGGGAGACGTCCTCCACAGCGCAGGGGGCGCACGTGGGGCAGGGGGCGCACGTGGGGCAGGGGGCGCACGTGGGGCAGGGGGCGCACATGGGGCAGGGGGCGCACGTGGGGCAGGGGGCGCACGTGGGGCAGGGGGCGCACGTGGGGCAGGGGGCGCACGTGGGGCAGGGGGCGCACATGGGGCAGGGGGCGCACGTGGGGTCTGACGCCCGGCGACCGGCTCTCGGGGGACCGGGAGGACCTGCTCTTTCAGGCGTTTACAGGCTCCCTCGTGCTGCGGAGCGGAGAATAGATGGGATGCGGTGGGGACCCGAGGGGACAAGAGGCAGTGACCCCAGGTGAGAGACGGTGGTGGCTTTGCTCCATGCAGGCGGCAGACAGGTGGGGACCTGGTTAGAAGGGGGTGTCCGCACAAGGCACAGAGGAGGGAACGGACTGCACATCGAAAGTGGACCATGAGGCCCTGGCTGGTTGGCTCAGTGGTAGAGTGTCGGCCTGGCGTGCAGGAGTCCCGGGTTCAATTCCCGGCCAGGGCACACAGGAGAAGCGCCCATCTGCTTCTCCACCCCTCCCCCTCTCCTTCCTCTCTGTCTCTCTCTTCCCCTCCCGCAGCAGAGGCTCCATTGGAGCAAAGATGGCCCAGGCGCTGGGGATGGCTCCTTGGCCTCTGCCCCAGGCACTAGAATGGCTCTGGATGCAACAGAGCAATGCCCCAGATGGGCAGAGCATCACCCCCTGGTGGGCATGCCGGGTGGATCCCGGTCGGGCGCACGCGGGAGTCTGTCTGACTGCCTCCCTGTTTCCAGCTTCAGAAAATACAAAAAAAAAAAAATGGACCGTGAGAGAAGTCACATGTGACCCGGGGTTTTTGGCTGAAGCCGTGAGGAAAACGAGCTTCACTCTTACTGAGTTTGGGGGACCCGGGGAGCAGCGGGTGGGTGCAGGGTGGGCGGGTGCTCTCCGGGCCAGTGAGACGCCAGACAGATGCAGTTCACAGATAAGCTCAAGGGTGGCACCCTCAGCAAACACCCAGCGCTGGAAGATTCAGGACTTCGTGACGACGCCCAGGTAGGGCTGGACCAACGAGAGAGTCCCAGGAGGACCCCACTGAGTGTGGAGGCCCGAGGAGGTCCGAGAGGCGGCAGGCGGCAATGGAAAAGAAACACGAGAGAGTTTTCCGGCTCTTGCCGACCAAAGGGCCGTGTCGGCTCTGCCAAGACCATGAAGTGACCCCTGGGAGGCCAGGGGGGACCAGCACGGCCTGTGGGTTGGAGCTGAGGAGGAAGAGACGGTGAGTGGGGCTCACAGGAACTCAGAGCACCCACAGGAGAGTCGCCTTACGGCAGAAGGTGTGGAATCCTAACCCCGGGGAGAAGTTGGCGCTCGGGTGGCCACGTCCCCAGATGGAGTCGCCGTCCCACGTCTGAGGAAGAGCAGGAGCCCACTGGACGAAGAGAACACGGCTCAGCCTGAGCTCCTCAGAAATGGTCAGAAAGTTCACAGTAAACTGAGGCCAAGCAATGACGTCCCTCCTGAATGGCAGACAGGAGGCTGGTGGCACAAGGATTCCACAGAGCGCCGCGGTTAGTCCTGGGTCAGTTACCTTGGTCGGGAAGGTGTTCTTTATTTTTTTTTTCTTTTTATTTTTTTGAGGTGGGGGAGGGAGATGAGAAGCATCAACTCATAGCTGCTTCACTTTAGTTGTTTATTGATTGCTTCTCATACCTGTCTTGACCCAGGGGTTCAAGCCAGCAACTTTAAGATTATGTCAATGACCCCACACTCAAGCCAGTGACCCCGAGCTCAAGCCAGCAACCCCATGCCTGCACTCTAGCCAGCAACCTCAGGGTGTTGTACCGGGACCCTCTGCATCCCAGGTCAACACTCTATCCACTGCACCACCACCGGTCAGGCGGGAAAGTGTTCTTATTGCAACTAGAAATGTGGGTGCGTGCAGGTGACGCGAGCCCTCCCCTATACGGACCCAGAGTGGCCAGAACCCATAAATGATATCAGAGAACGCCTTGAGAATCACAGGCAACACCCCCCGGGGTCCTGGATGAATGGCTGAGATCACCACCTTCTGCTCCAATCACCTCCACGTCTGACTGCAGACAGAGCCCAGCTCACAATATCCCGCTGAGCTGAGCACCACAGGATGCGGGAGAACCCGCCCTCCTAAGGCACCATCCGAAATACTTCATCACTCTGCTATTCGAGGTTTGTGGTTCATATTGATGTTTGGTTTGGTGGTAGAAGTGTTAGGGTGGTTTGCAAGTCATAAGCTAAAATGTCAACTTTGGAGCAAGGCTTTCGATCCTGGCTCCGCCCCTCAGTCAGTTATTTCTCTGGGACAGTATCCTTTGCCTGCAGCTTAATTTCCTTGTCTGCACGATTAGAATGCCGTCAGCCCTGCTGCACGCAGGAAGTCCCGATCTTGAGGACTAGGTAAAGCTAATAGTGTAAAGCCGTGGTCCCCAACCTTTTTTGGGCCACGGACCGGTTTAATGTCAGAAAATATTTTCATGGACCGGCCTTTAGGGTGGGACGGATAAATGTATCACGTGACTGAGACACGCGTCAAGAGTGAGTCTTAGACGGATGTAACAGGGAATCTGGTCATTTTCTTAAAATAAAACATTGTTCAGACTTAAATATAAATAAAATGGAAATAATGTAAGTTATTTACTCTTTCTCTGCGGACCAGTACCAAATGGCCCACAGACCGGTACCGGTCTGTGGCCCAGGGGTTGGGGACCACTGGTGTCAAGGGTCCGACACACACGCGAGTTCCCGACTTAGCGTCAGAGGCGGGGTGGGAGCGAGCGGAGAGCGGACTCTCGGCAGGCGGGAGAGACGGGACGGCTTTTCTCCGGAGCCCGGCTGTGCTGACACCTCTCAGGTCTGCCGGCCTCCCTCCGCCTGCACGAGCCTCTCGGGGTATTAAATAGGTTTGCGGAACGTAATAAACACAACGTGGGGGTTCTGATAACATTCACTACAAACACATTACACAACCGCATAAAATTGCCTTTTATTAAAAATCGACAGAAACCGGAAAAGTGACTCCCAGGGCAAGCAGTAGATTCCGGTGCACGCAAACAGTGTTGGGGGGCGGGGGGGGGGACAATTCTATCCCTTGTGGGCAGAAAGGTTGCCAGTGGTTGCTCACACAAGCATGAGTATACACACACACCTGCCCACGCACACGCCCCCTTTAACACAAAGCTAACGTTTTAAATCCCTCCTGCGTCACCTTAGGCACAATAACGGTGACAATGAGGGGCGACCAACGACTCCGTAACGTTAGACACGAGTCCCACAGGCATCGACCGCTCTCAGTGGAAACTGCCTGGCCGCGAGCACCCGTTCCGTCATTCCTGAACCTCCGTATTTCCGTAATTTGGACGGAAAGGGAAAGAGCTTGTCTTCAACGACTGCTTTGCATCCTTGTTAATAGTCGGTTAAGGAGAATGAATCCACTCTCCATCTGCCTGAGTCTCTTGGTACTTAGACGCTGGTGAAGCTGTTCAGGTTGTTAAACAATCTAATTTGAAAGTGAGGAGATGGATCCATAGTGTGGTTCCTCTTGTTCCAAACAAGAGCTCGGACCACCTTGGGCCTTCCACCTGTAAAGCTTAGAGCATGAGCCTGACCTGTGGTGGCGCAGGGGATAAAGCGTCGACCTGGAAATGCTGAGGTTGCCGGTTCAAAACCCTGGGCTTGCCCGGTCAAGGCACATATGGGAGTTGAAGCTTCCTGCTCCTCCTCCCCCTTCTCTCTCTCTCTCTCTCTCTCCCCCCTCTAAAATGAATAAATAAATAAAATTAATTAAAGCTTAGAGCATGCCAGAAAGATGCACCCACTTCTTAACCAGCTCACCTCTCCAAACATAGGTTTATATGCACGCACACGTGTTCACACATGTGCACATACATGCATGCATGCATACATAGTTACACAGGCCTGTGTACACTTTATGCATACACAGAGGCAGACAAGCACAGGCACATGCACACGTGTGTGCGCGCACAGGCATAACCCATGAGCACGTTTATACACACGGGTGCACACAAGTACGGGCTCACAGCGTGGAGACCTGGGTGAGCCCCAGCCCTGTCTTCTCTGCGTCTGCTGAGCAGGAGGTAGGATGTGCTCCCGTCAGCTCCTGGAAAGTCCTGTCCACCATTCTTGCCTCAGACTCACCTTGAGGCCGAAGTTGTCCCTTCTGAGAATTTTGATTGACATTCATGAGCCTTAAATCAAAATTGGGAACCGTCACCAGTTTAGGTTCCTGTGTGAGCGTGTGGAATGCGCACCCACCTGCCCTCGGCCTCCGTGGCTGTGACGACCGTGTGTGCTGCGAGTGAGAAACCCCGGCGGTCAGCCTCCCACTCGTGCGTGTCAGAATTGCCTTTCTTCTCGAGGCTGAGTAACGGCCCTGGACGCGTGGAGCACACTGCTCATAGCTCGGCGTGAGCCGCAGGGTCCCCTTCTACCCGCTCCAGTCTTCGGCTCGCGTTTCCTTTTTTATGCTTTTATTTTAAAGCGGCTAACGTCTCCTGAGCCCCTGGCCAGGCCAGGCACTAACCACGTCACAGGGGACACCTGACTTACTTCTCCTAACGCCTCCCACGAGAGGAGAAGGCGGAGGCTCACGGAGCTGGGGGACGCGCTGGAGGTCAGGCCTGGCACGTGGCTGTCAGGACTGCCCGTCAGCCTGTGGGCTGGGTGCCCGTGAGCTGGGACCCACGCGCGGGCTCCTGGGTGGGCAGGACGAGCGTGGGCCCCGCAGCGGGGGAGCAGGTGCGTGCAGAGCGCGGCTGGGAGGAGGAAGGGGCAGCGGCGCTGCACCCCTCACGCTGGCTGCAGGGCGGGCTCTGACCCCACCTGTGTGACCCCCTGTGCAAGGGCAGGTCCGAGGCTGCTGCTCCCGCCGGTCCGCTGCCCGGGCCACCCCTGGGGAGAGCCGCTCGCGGGGCTGCAGGGGCTGCGGGGGCTGCGGGGGCTGCGGGGGCTGCGGGGGCTGCGGGGGCTCCGGGCCCAGCGTCCCGGGGAGTCTCGGAGACACCGGTTCTGGCGCCCCCGCGTGGCCGGCGGGGGGAACGACGCGGCCGTGCGGAGGTCTGGGGACCCGCCCCCGGGGCTGCGGGGGCTGCGGGGGCTCCGGGCCCAGCGTCCCGGGGAGTCTCGGAGACACCGGTTCTGGCGCCCCCGCGTGGCCGGCGGGGGGAACGACGCGGCCGTGCGGAGGTCTGGGGACCCGCTCCCAGGCAGGAGGGACCCAGTGAGGCCGCCGGTCTTCTCATCACGTTGGCTGTCACCTCATTGTCCAGCTGCTGTGGGGAGACACTCTGACTGCCCAGGGGGAAGGTGCAGAGGGCGCCTGTTTAAGTCCCTGCCTGTATGTCTGCATGCTGGTGCCTTTGCTGGTGTTAGCTTCTCCTCTGTTCCCAGGCTCCTCCCCACGGTGTCATGAAGGGTTATTGGCTGTCCCCAGCCAGCTTTACCCACGACTCTTCAGCTGAAGCTACGCAGACCTGTCCTAGCTGAGCTAAAGGTCACTGAGCTGAAGGTGACCTCGTGCAGGTCACCGTGGCCGTGTCCCAGGGCTGGGTGCAGACACGCTGGGACGACTTCCTGCTCAGGCGGTGGTGTCCTGCTCTCCCCCCGGGACCTGGGTTCGGTGGAAGGTGGGGCGTGTGAGTGCTGACCTCACACCAGCCCCTCAGTCTGATCTCTGGCCCCATGTGGGACCGAGCAAACCCCCTCTCTGGGTGGGCTGCTCTCTGTTAGGCGCTCTGTCCTTGTCAGCATCCCTGTGTGACATCCCTGCCCCTTGGCTCTGGGGTCATTCTGAAAGAGCGCCCGGTTCCTACCTGAGGACCCACTGTGTCAGGCCTCGCTGCCGTGCTGGGGGTACAGCCCTGACCTGTGGCACCGTGTCCCCGGCCAGGTCTCCTCTCCAGACCCACGTGGGGTTTTCCTAGTCCTGCATCTGCGAGTGGACAGTGTCCACCCTCCGTATCATCTCCGTGACAGATGCCAGCCTGGGTGTGGGGGGCTGTCCAGATGTCCAGCCTGAGCTTGCACCGACTGTCCGGCAGTCAGGTCCCCTCGGGTCTGGGGCTCTGGGACCCCCCGTCCTGTGCTGTGAGCTCAGACCAGTGTCTGCATGTCCGGCAGTCAGGTCCCCTCGGGTCTGGGGCTCTGGGACCCCCCGTCCTGCGCTGTGAGCTCAGACCAGCGTCTGCAGACACGATGATGTTGCAGCAGCCGCTGGGAGTTGGGGGCAGGAAGCAGCCCCTTTGCACAAACTCGCAGGTCAGACCTCTTCGTGTCTGTGGGAATAAGTGTTCTGCTGGGTAAACTCAGACTCGGAGGGCAGGCGTCTGTCAGTTCTCTCCCGTGTTGTCCGAAGGCTCAGCCCACTGGGGCACACTGCGCTGATGAACCATCACACTGGCCCAATAAACACTGAGACCCGACACCCACACGGCAGGCGAGCGCTGGCATTTCAGTCCTCCGAGCACTAGAAGTGCCTTGTTTATTTGAAACTGGATGGAAGGTGTCAACAGGAATAACATTTTCCTGTCATTCAGACCCTGCTTGGAGCCTGACCAGGCAGTGGCGCAGTGGATAGCGCGTCGGACTGGGATGCAGAGGACCCAGGTTCGAGACCCCGAGGTTGCCAGCTTGAGCACGGGCTCATCTGGTTTGAGCAAAGCTCACCAGCATGGATCCAAGGTCGCTGGCTCAAGCAAGGGGTCACTTGGTCTGCTGAAGGCCCGTGGTCAAGGCACGTATGAGAAATCAATCAATGACCAACTAAGGTGTCGCACGAGACTCTGCTTGGAGAGGAAGCTGGTGGCTCACGGAACCATCAGCCCGAGGGAAGAGACGGGCACACCTGCTCTCCTCTGTCCTGTTTCACCTTCGGGGGTGGGGGGTACAGATACACGTCTCCCCCACCCCCAGTAACTGTCTGTCAGCACAGCTGAGCTGCGTGCTGAGTGCCCTATGCCTCGCTCAGGATGAAGAGCTGCACGGTGTTCGCCTGACTTAATACTTTGCGTGACGGGAAAGAGAGGGAAGAACTAGTTCTCGTGTTGCGAGTTACACAAACCACAGTGCCAGTGTGGTGACCTGCACAGTCCCGAATTGCCCGCGATCCTGGCAGCGGCTCCGGCACCCAGGGCTCCTCACGCCATCTGTGTTCTAGCATCTGGCGAGGAAGTGGACCCCCTCATGACACGCTGACCTGTCCACCTCCTCCCACTGCGTTGTGGCTGTAACGAGCCATCTCCACAGCCTCGCTGTCCACAGTGAGACACTCTGAGTGGCTGCAGGACACACGGCCCCCAAGTTTCCTTGTGGAAATGGCCCCGCACATGGACTTGCTAGAATACCAGAAGGACATCCTCCTGAGGTTCAACAGTTTCTACACTTTATCGTGCTTGCTGCACACGACCACCACATACACTATATGTGCACGTGTATGTATGTGTGCATGTATATGTGTGTATACGTGTATATATGCATCTGTGTGTATGAGTACATATGTATATTTGTGTTTGTGTATATGAATATATGAGCATGCATGTGTGTATATGTGCATGTGTGTATATGTGTATATATGTGCATATATGTATACAAGTGTGTACATATATAATTGTGTGTGTATACTAGATATGTGTACATGTATATGTGCCTATTGGTGTATGTATATTTATGTGTATATGTGAATATGTATATATGTATGTGTGTATGCATGTGTATATGTATACACCTGTCTATACATGTATATATTTGTGTATATATGTGTGTAAACATGCATGTATACATGTGTGTACACACACGTATGGCATTCTGTTGTTACTGAAGAGTTGAGCATAAGTTTCTGACACCAGGACCCTTGACCTCGGAACACCCCGGGGTGTGGCTGTGAAGATGAGGGTCAGGAGACAGGCCCCACGCCAGTGTGTTTAAACAGCGAGCGTTTCTCCTGCAGAATGTGACGTGAGCAACTGGAGAAGGGGGAGGAACACAGCAGTGTATGGGCTGCGACAGGGGGCCATGCGCACAGCAGTGACCCCAGCCTTGGGGACAGAGAGGCGGGCTTGGGGCAGTGGCTGCACCTGCAGGGTGGAGGGCCAGCCAAGCTGGGACCCTGGCCGGGACACGGTGCCACAGGTCAGGGCTGTACCCCCAGCACGGCAGCGAGGCCTGACACAGTGGGTCCTCAGGTAGGAACCGGGCGCTCTTTCAGAATGACCCCAGAGCCAAGGGGCAGGGATGTCACACAGGGATGCTGACAAGGACAGAGAGCCTAACAGAGAGCAGCCCACCCAGAGAGGGGGTTTGCTCGGTCCCACATGGGGCCAGAGATCAGACTGAGGGGCTGGTGTGAGGTCAGCACTCACACGCCCCACCTTCCACCGAACCCAGGTCCCGGGGGCAGAGCAGGACACCACCGCCTGAGCAGGAAGTCGTCCCAGCGTGTCTGCACCCAGCCCTGGGACACGGCCTCGGTGACCTGCACGAGGTCACCTTCAGCTCAGTGACCTTTAGCTCAGCTAGGACAGGTCTGCGTAGCTTCAGCTGAAGAGTCGTGGGTAAAGCTGGCTGGGGACAGCCAATAACCCTTCATGACACCGTGGGGGGAGCCTGGGAACAGAGGAGAAGCGAACACCAGCAAAGGCACCAGCATGCAGACATACAGGCAGGGAAGAAATGTGTCCATAGCATGTGTGCTGCGTCCATGTGATGTATAAATACATACATGCACATGTTTGCATTGACTTTTGAATATGTAAAATACATGATTTCAAAATTTAAAACTATACCAAAACTTATATTCAGAAAATTTGCCGTTTCTCTCTCCAACTGGAATGATTTATTCTGTTTTACAAACGTAAGCAAACATTATAGATGTAGATGGACACAGAGATATCACTATCTCTATGTACACATACATGTAGTCTGTAACGTGTTCTCACGTTGCACTTGACCCTGAAACCCTACCCACCTGTGAGAATGCTCTTCCCTCATCGTCACGGGGCCACAGTGCCTCAGCTCTGGGCACATTCCTCCTCAACCAGTGCCCTACGGACGGACACTTGGATTAGGGTCACTTATAAACCCTATCTATCGCTATAAACAATGGCTCAGGGAGAACCCGTGGTTATTTTTTTCACGTAGCTGGAGGTTTGCTTTCAGAGTGAATGCTCACAGGTGCAGTCACAGGGCCAGAGAGGAAACACGCTGACCGATATTCCGGCGACGGCGTCTGGCACCGCCCGCGGCACGGGCACGGTGCAGGAGTGGAACGCTCTGTGTGCTGCTGGCCCGGACGCCACTGCCCGTCGGTGCAGGGAGACGCATGCCCCCCACTCCCGGTTTCACTCAGGGGCGGCGTGACAACCAACTCTAGTCCCGATGGTTTCCGGAGACTTGCAGCCTCTCCCGATTCAATTTGCTTAAGTTTCTTGGTCGCCTAACCAAGTAACAGCAATTGAATTTAGCGACATTAAGAAGAAACATCATTCTTGTTTGATAAGAACTGACTGCACAGCCAGGCTTGGCAAATAAGCCGGGTCCAAGGACCACGGGCAGTGGGGGTTCCCGGTCAGCCGTCCTGGGCAGGAGACCCGGCCACAGGACCAGCCAGCCCTCACTGCCGTCCGAGCCTCTCACCTGTGAGTCTGTCCTCGTCACCACAGTGAACTCCCGGGAGTCCCTCTGCCGCGTGACGTTACTCACATGGCGGATGTTTGCAGGCTCACCACCCCAGGGCGAGCCAGGGAGGGAGGGGAAACAACCTCTTCGGGTTGTGTCGTCAGGATGAGACACCCCCCCCCCACCGTGTTCAAGCTGAACTCGAGTATAAGGAAAGGCAGGGTCACAGCTAGAACAGCGGCAGGCGCTGGAGAGCAACATCGCTGACTCGGGCGTTCCCACGGCGACCAGGACACCGGTCCGTGGAACAGAACAGAGAGCCCGGAAATACAGCCGACCAGTGTCTGACAGAGGAGCAGGGGCAGCCGGGGAGAAGACCGTCTCTGCACCGAACGGTACGGAGAATGCTGGTGGTCACGCACAGAGACGGCTTCAGACACAGACCTAGTACCGCCCCCAACCACTAACTCGTTCCAAACTCTCCAGAGAGATTCCTGGTGGCAGCGTCCCTCACTGCCTCTCAGAAGAAGAAGCTGTTAGACGCCCGCCTTCAGGCGTCCCCGGACGTCAGGGGACTGGGAACACACGTCCCGTGGGCCGAGTTATACATATTATTTTTAGCATCTTCGATTCCAAACCCAAGTGTTCAGCCAAAGCAAGGTTATAAGAAAAAGTGGTTCCCGGGTCACTTCCCTGGGAGGCCAGGTGGGGGCAGTGCTGTGACACAGGGGTGGACAAAGCCAGGTGCAGGGGCCACAGCCAGTCTGGTCCACCATGGTCACTCCTGAACCAAGAGGGACTTTCAAGAAAGTATCTGCAGCCGGTCTCCTGTGACTGAAAACAGAGGAGTCCCAGCCTGTCCCATCTGCCTTCCGGGAGGACAGACGTGTCATGGCGGTGACAGGAAATCGCAGCTTCCAGCCCCTGCAGCCAGAGAACGCCCGAGCCAGGGAGGAGACGCAGAGAGGAGAGTTAGGACAGTGAGCAGACAGACGGCTGCCATCGGCTGCTTCTGGCCTCGTGGCTAAACCTGGGAGCCACCGAGGACCCACCGGGCACCTGTGGGCTGTGTGCTCTGCATCCCCGGGGTCCGTTCTGCAAATGTCGTTTTAGGGAAAGCCTGGCCTTTGTCCCCCACCTGTCACACGCTCAGTCACTGAGCCTGTCCGCCCCGGGGGCTGAGTGTAACGTGAGAAGCTGGTCGTGCCAGGCTGGGACAGACTGCCGATGTGAGCGTCCACGCTGGTGGTCCCGGGCATCAGGCCAGCCCTGGGTCCAGCGCCGTCTTTATTTACCTGTAAGCTTTACTCTGCCATGATCTGTAATGAAACCTCTCGCCTCTCTGAGCTCGATGTTGATTTCCGGATCCGTGAAATCCCCCCCCCATCCCACAGGGATTGTCGGGATCGATACCGTCCCTGTGCTCAGGTCTGGTCCGGCTCAGTTCAGATCTTTATATTCGGGGCTATGGCTTTAGAAATGACACTGAGCGCCATTCCCAGACCCCAACACCGTTCCAGCTAGCGGGTCCTGTCTCACGGCCAGTCGACCACACCGTGTAAGGTTTGGACCTTAATAGGGTGTAGTGTGTGTTCTCTACAGTGATTAACGAGCATTGTAAAGGCGACTTGAAAATCACCCTGGCCGGGTCACTCAGGTGGTCAGAGCATCGTCCTGATACACCAAGGGTGTGGGTTTGGTCCCCGGTTGGGGCACATACAAGAATCAACCAATGAACGCATGGATAAGTGGAACAACAGATCAATGTTTCTCTCTCTCCATCTCTCTCTCTCTGTTTCTTTGTCTTCCTTCCCCTCTCTCTCTGAAGTCCATAAATAAACTTAAAAAAATTTTAAAGGAATATCTACATATCTAAAAAACTCACATCTTTCTATTCTCTAAGACAAAATACATATATGGGTGTCATGCACAGAGCTGTTCCATGCAAATTCATTTCTGATTAAAATCTCGAAAAGGAACGGAAGCCGTTTACCCAAACCCATGTCCGCCCGGATTCGGGAGACGCGGGAGCTGTGACAGGCGGACACACCCCACCCCACTGCTCACGGCTCTGTGGGCGAGGTGTCTCAGGACCAGAGGCCCAAGTGGCATCCCCGCAGTCACAGCTGAACGGCGCCGGGACCGGACCTGCCCTCCCACGTTCAGCCCAGGGATGAGAGGGGACGTGAGCACCCATCAATATGGCCCAGAGTGAGACACGCCCCCACCCCCGGCTCCTGCTCTTCACACACTGACAGGTGTTTACTGTGATTGTTTCTGTTACTGAGCAAAGAATTCACCTTTTTTTTTTTTTTTTTTTTTTGTATTTTTATGAAGTTGGAAACAGGGAGGCAGTCAGACAGACTCCCGCATGCGCCCGACTGGGATCCACCCGGCACGCCCACCAGGGGGCGATGCTCTGCCCATCTGGGGCATTGCTCTGTTGCAACCAGAGCCATTCTAGTGCCTGAGGCAGAGGCCACGGAGCCATCCTCAGCACCTGGGCCAACTTTGCTCCAATGGAGCCTTGGCTGCGGGAGGGGAAGAGATAGACAGAGAGGAAGGAGAGGGGGAGGGGTTGAGAAGCAGATGGGCGCTTCCCCTGTGTGCCCTGGCCGGGAATCGAACCCGAGACTTCCACACTCTGGGCTGATGCTCTACCACTGAGCCAACCGGCCAGGGCCTTTTTATTATTTTTATTATTATTTTAAACCAATTAAGCTATGCTTCTCATTGCAAGAAACCTCATTAAAATTAATGGTCTTGGCCCTGGCTGGTTGGCTCAGCGGTAGAGCGTCGGCCTGGCGTGTGGGGGACCCGGGTTCGATTCCCGGCCAGGGCACATAGGAGAAGCGCCCATTTGCTTCTCCACCCCCCCCTCCTTCCTCTCTGTCTCTCTCTTCCCCTCCCGCAGCCAAGGCTCCATTGGAGCAAAGATGGCCCGGGCGCTGGGGATGGCTCCTTGGCCACTGCCCCAGGCGCTAGAGTGGCTCTGGTCGCGGCAGAGCGTCACCCCCTGGTGGGCGTGCCAGGTGGATCCCGGTCGGGCGCATGCGGGAGTCTGTCTGACTGTCTCTCCCGGTTTCCAGCTTCAGAAAAATACTAAATAATAATAATAATAATAATAATAATAATAATAAATTAATGGTCTCATTCCTGCTGGAATGTAATCTGGTGTTCTTATTAAAATTTACGTTTTTAACTAACGCCTCCCAGAAACCCTAAAAGGGAGAGAAAGTCTCTCCTGGATCCTCCTCTGCAGGGTGTTGTTCTAACGTCTTCCTTAGAAAGAGGTGATGTTTCCCATACTTCGCACATTGAGACCTGTTACTACTTATACGCATGAGAAATCTCAAGCCACAGGGGACGACGACACCCAGTCTAAGGGCGATTTCAGCTCCTGGCTCAGCTGCGAGGGGCGTGTCCCGGCGGGCGTGGCCAGCCTGCGCAGACAAGCAGCACAGCGACAGCCTGTCCTCACCACGGGAAGGCAGAGAGAGGCGGGGAGCTCACAGAGGCAAAGCATCAAATGCGTGGGACCAGACTTCTCCTTCAACCACTGGAAGATTTTTAATTCATACAGAAGAAAACCGAAGACAGTTCAGCCGTGACTATAAGATGACACAACCCATGATCAAACTTCTATCCAAGAGAGGAAACGATTTTCAGACACCTTGGCTTTAAAGTTCTGATTTGTGTAAAAGCAATCCTAATGTTCATTATGAATGAATTCCATCCATTTGTTAACTGAGACCTTACACACATGTAACCTCCTTCAACTTCCTGTGTGTCACAGAACCTATAAAAGCCCCTTCCTGTCCTCCTGTGTTCCCTGACTCCTACCATTAACAACGATGACGGTCCCAAGGCCAATGCCAGCTCCCTAAGGACCCACTGGGGCAGGCCCTGGGGACAGTGGGCTCCAGCCCCCCGGGATCCTGCACTCAGCTGACAGTCCCCAAGGTCCTTGTGAGCTCCCACCTCCACCACTGTTCCTTGTTCCTCTAACAACACATCACCGGCCCTCCATTTTATGAGCTACTCCTTCCAGGCTGAGC
This sequence comes from Saccopteryx leptura, assembly GCF_036850995.1. Lineage (NCBI taxonomy): Eukaryota > Metazoa > Chordata > Mammalia > Chiroptera > Emballonuridae > Saccopteryx > Saccopteryx leptura. The sequence goes on along the minus strand of NC_089506.1, from coordinate 1,095,486 downwards.
AGAATGCTGGACGCTTTAGGCTACACTGTTGTCAAAAAGATGCCTGACTCTTAACCACGGGCACTGTCATTTTTAGTAGGAAACTCTGCGTATCACTCAGGACGCTTAAACTGCATTACAACTGTGCAAAGTGATAGATAGATAGATAGATAGATAGATAGATAGATAGATAGATGATAGATGATAGATAGATGATAGATAGATAGATAGATGATAGATGATAGATAGATGATAGATAGATAGATAGATAGATAGATGATAGATAGATAGATAGATGATAGATAGATAGATAGATAGATAGATGACAGATAGATAGATAGATGATAGATAGATAGATAGATAGATAGATAGATAGATAGATAGATGGATAGATGATAGATAGTTGATAGATAGATAGATGATAGATAGATGATAGATAGATAGATAGATAGATAGATATGTATCTCATATGAAATATGTACTCAGGTTTCCTATCTATTGATGAGGATTGATTACCGATCAACTCCTTCCAAAACAAATAGTGAGCAGTGACCATGGGTCAGAAATGCATGCACAGGCTTTGCCCTGTGGGGCTCGTCTCCCGTCGACGTCAGAGGCGAAGGGAAGGGACAGGGAGCAGGGAGGGCAGGGAGGCCGCGGGGACACGGACACCCCTGAGAGCAGCACCGCGTGGACAGTATGGCTCAGAGCCACGCACGGCTGGGGGCCTGGGGCTGCCCTGTAGTTGTATCAACACCATCTCACAGTCACCACAACCATTTAAACGGCTCATCAGCAGCTTGGAACCGTGTGTACAAAACTAAGTAAAAGAAGCGTCACTCGATGATAAGAGGGCACTCCAGGCATGCAGGACACTGTCACTAGCTACTTGTCACTTGAGTCGGACACGGTGGGGGGGGGGGGGGGATGGGAGCTGGAGCCACTGTCCTCGTAGCGGGAGCGTCTCCCGGGCTCCGTCCATCAGACGCCTGGGCCGTGGCCGCGCGGGGCCCAGCACGGTCCCACCTCTGCTTACAGCGAGGGTGACAAAGGTGGGGGCGAGCCCTTCACCTGTGCTTCCTTCCGGCTAATCGTGATTTTTAAAGGAGGAGGAGGAGACTGACGCTTTACAATTTACAAACACACTTCACCCCGCGCTGGCCTCGCTGTAACTCCTCCCTCCGCCCCGGGAAGGCGGTCTCCCCGGAGATGGGTGCTCCGCCCACGTCTATAAACCAGGGACACCCTTCTTGTTCCGTCTCCCTCCCCGGCTGGGTCACTCGCTCTGTCTGGATACAGGACTTCAGCCTGGAGGGGGTGATGAGGGCGGATCAAAGACGGCCCAGGAAGCCCACGGCTCCCCACCAGCTGTGCCCAGAGCTGGCCTGGGGGTCCTCTTAGGGATCATCAAACTTTTGATAAAAACCGCCCACTTCTGCAGTGCTGGTCAACCTGGTCCCTCCCGGCCACTAGTGGGTGTTTCATCTTTCATGGTGGGCGGTAGCAGAGCAACCAAACGGCGCCGCGATTGGCCCACCATGAGAGCTGGAACGCCCACTAGTGGGCGGTAGGGACCAGGTTGACCAGCACTGCAAAAGTGGGCGGTTTTTATAAAAAGTTTGACGACCCCTGCAGGCCTGGGCGGACACGCCTGCCTAGGAGTGGCCGCTTCCGGAATGGAAAAGGAGTGAGCAGAGGTCATCTCACGTGAGGCTGCCCCAGGCAGAGGGCTGAGCCCTCAGACCCTAGGGCAGGGGTCCCCAAACTATGGCTCAGGGGCCACAAGCGGCCCCCCCCAGGCCATTTATCTGCACTGCACTTCTGGAAGCGGCACCTCTTTCATTGGTGGTCAGTGAGAGGAGCATAGTTCCCATTGAAATACTGGTCAGTTTGTTGATTTAAATTTACTTGTTCTTTATTTTAAATATTGTATTTGTTCCCGTTTTGGTTTTTTACTTTAAAATAAGATATGTACAGTATGCATATGGATTTGTTCATAGTTTTTTTTTATAGTCCTGCCCTTTAACGGTCTGAGGGACAGTGAACTGGCCCCCTGTGTAAAAAGTTTGGGGACCCCTGCCCTAGGGAGTGGGCAGGGAACTGGATGGACAGCAGGGACCTCCAGGCTGCGACGCTGAACACGGGACCGGCCTGGACCAGAGGCCCGGCTGCCATGCCGTCAGCCCAGGATGGAACGCATCCGATTCCTCCCCTACCTCCATCCACAGCCCGAGTGTAAAAATGACCCTGTCGTGTCCTCCAACGGTCCCTGACCCTTGACTCCGGTGGCATTCTCCCTCCTGCCTCCAGCGCGGACAGCAGCTCTGCAGCCCAATGTCACGGGCGGGGCCCCCCACAGACCCAGCCAGCTGACCCCGCCTCCCACACCGCTCCTGTCACACCCCCGCCTGGTGGCCCTGGGACCCCCAGAAGCTCCTCCTGTCCCCCTCACCCTAGGACCGTGGAGACTTTGTTACCACAGCGACTCCCGCGCCTCCAGCACGCAGAGCATGACGTGAACACGTTGCACACGCCAAGGGACCCGGGAAGACAGAGTAGGTGGAAGCTACACTCACCTCTCCCAGGTCCAAACCGGAATTACAGATCAGTTATGGAACAATGAAACTGACTATCCAACGGAGACGAGCTGAACGGAAGTCTTAGCACCAGACACGCACAGAAGCCACCCTGAGACTGGCAGGAAGGACAGGGACGCGGACAGGGACGCACACAGGGCTGCCCACTCCCCACCCCCAAAGCCCCGGGCAGAGCTCAGGTCCCAGAGGGGTAGGTATCAGGTTCCCCCGTGAGGACGCAAAATAACAGACTAGACTCGAAACCATTAAACTCCTAGAAGAAAACATAGGCAGTGAAATCTGACATGTCTCTTATCAATATTTTTTCTGATATATCTCTTCAGGCAAGGGAAACAAAAAAATAAACAAATGGGACTTTGAAATGAAATTCAAAACTTTTTGCCCAGGAAAGAAAACCATCAACAAAACGAAAAGACAACGTACTGAATGAGGAAAGGTATTCACTGATGATACGTCCCGTACGAGGTTGATACCCAAATTTTATAAAACTTACAAAACTCAACACCTAGAAAACAAACCATCCGATTAAAAAATGGTCAAAGGATCCGAATAGACAACTCTCTAAAGAGGACACACAGATGCTCAACTTCATCAATCATCAGGGAATTGCAAATTAAAACCACAAGGAGATATCACCTCACAACTGTCAGAATGGCTGTCATCAATCAACAACAAGTGCTGGCGAGGATGTGGAGAAAAGGGGACCCTCCTGCACTGCTGGTGGGAATGCAGACTGGTGCAGCCACCGTGGAAAACAGTATGGACTTCAAAAAATTAAAAATGAAACTGCCTATGACCAGTAGTTCTGCTCCTGGGAATGCATCCACAGAAACCTGAAACACTAATTCTCAAGAAGACACGCACCCCCATGTTCATCGCAGCATTATTTACAATAGCCAAGATCTGGAAGCAGCTCCGTGCTCCTCAGTAGGTGAGTGGATCAAAAAGCTGTGGTTCATTTACACAACTCAGCCGCAAAAAAAAAAGAAAAAGGCGGAGACCTTACCTTTTGCATTGGCGCGGCTGGACCTGGAGATCATTAGGCTGAGTGAAATAAGCCAGTCAGAGAAAAACAAGTAACACATGGCTTTACTTATACGTCAAATCTAATGAACCGTATAAATGAGCAAACGAGACAGAAAGAGACTCGCAGACACAGAGAGCTGTCTGATGGTGGCCAGAGGGGAGGGCCTTGGGGAGGGCTGGGCGAAAAAGGTGCAGGCAATGAGAAGTACTAATTTGTTGTTACAAAGTAGTCACGGGACTGTGTTACAAAGTAGCGCAGGGAATATAGTCAGTGATATTGTAGCTACTCTACACTGGAAAGACCAGGGGACAGTTTGATAGTCTGTGATTAGGCCCTGGCCGGTTGGCTTAGCGGTAGAGCGTCGGCCTGGTGTGCGGGGGACCCGGGTTCGATTCCCGGCCAGGGCACATAGGAGAAGCGCCCATCTGCTTCTCCACGCCTCCCCCTCTCCTTCCTCTCTGTCTCTCTCTTCCCCTCCTGCAGCCAAGGCTCCATTGGAGCAAAGATGGCCTGGGCGCTGGGGATGGCTCCTTGGCCTCTGCCCCAGGCACTAGAGTGGCTCTGGTTGTGGCAGAGTGACCCCCTGGAGGGGCAGAGCGTCACCCCTGGTGGGTGTGCCGGGTGGATCCCGGTCGGGTGCATGCGGGAGTCTGTCTGACTGTCTCTCCCCGTTTCCAGCTTCAGAAAAATACAAAAAAAATAAAATAAAAAAATAAAAGTCTGTAATTATCTAACCACCATGCTGTACACCTGAAATACAAAATATTTTTGAGTGAAAACTATAATTAAAAAATAAAGTCAAAACTATAATTAAAAAATAAAGTCTCGGGGCAGGGAGGGTGTAAAGAGGAAAAACGCTTTGACTTGGGGGGAGGGGTGTACAACATAATCAACAGTTCCAATGCTACAGAGATGTTTACCTGAAAGCTATGTATGCATGCTTATTGAGCAATGTCACTCTGTTCAATTTTCTTAAATAAAATTTGTTAAAATCAAATAAAAATAAAAGTTTTTGAGAAAAGAGGAAACCAGGAAGGCCAGCAAAGTCCGGGCCACGCGGGCCGTGAAGGTTTGTGGCACTCACCTGCGACCACAACTGGGGGTGACTCTTCGCTCCTTGCACACGGGAAGGATGGTCGTGCAGGCGTTGGAGTGGACACTGATGTGGCCGGCAGGTGACCCCCACACAGTCCCTCAGTCTGTCCTAGGGGCTCCGCATGGACCTGGTCTGTGTCTCCAAATAAGCATTTCCGGGCAACTGCAGACAGGTGGAGCCCACAGGGCACTGTAATCAACGTGGTCTGTTTCCATAGAGAGCGGCCGGTCCCTACTGCTCTCTATCGACTGCGCAAGGAAGGAGCGGCTTCTCACGGCCAAGAGCTAAACTGAAAAGAAACATACTGGGCAGGTGCCGATGATCGCAGCTGAGCCAGGTAACGGCCAGGTGAGCCAGGTAACGGCCAGGTGAGCCAGGTAACGGCCAGGTGAGCCGGGTAACATCCAGGTGAGCCAGGGAACAACCCGGTGAGCCAGGTAACGGCCAGCTGAGCCAGGTAACGGCCAGGTGAGCTGGGTAACGGCCCAGTGAGCCAGGTAACGGCCAGGTGAGCCGGGTAACGGCCAGGAGAGCCGGGTAACGGCCAGGTGAGCCGGGTAACGGCCAGGTGAGCCAGGTAACAGCCAGGTGAGCCAGGTAACGGCCAGGTGAGCCAGGGAACAACCCGGTGAGCCAGGTAACGGCCAGCTGAGCCAGGTAACGGCCAGGTGAGCCGGGTAACGGCCAGCTGAGCCAGGTAACGGCCAGGTGAGCCAGGTAACGGCCATGTGAGCCAGGTAACGGCCAGGTGAGCCAGGTAACGGCCAGGAGAGCCGGGTAACGGCCAGGTGAGCCGGGTAACGGCCAGGTGAGCCGGGTAACGGCCAGGTGAGCCAGGTAACAGCCAGGTGAGCCGGGTAACGGCCAGGTGAGCCAGGTAACAGCCAGGTGAGCCAGGTAACGGCCAGCTGAGCCAGGTAACGGCCAGGTGAGCCAGGTAACGGCCAGGTGAGCCGGGTAACGGCCAGCTGAGCCAGGTAACAGCCAGGTGAAGGATCCTGCTGCCTGCTTTGGTGCTGAGGTCCCAGCTCCTAACCTCCAGCCACAGCTGCAGGGGAGTGGGCTCAGCCACCATCCCCGCAGAGCGGTCGGTCGGTGGGGCCCCCACACCAGGCTGAGGTGACCACAACAAAGAATTAACCACCTGCACAGCTGGCCCTGCAGACAGGAAGGAGGTAGCCTCCTCCAGATCTCTGGATACTTTCTCATCAACACCCAGTGGCTCCCTGCCCTTCCCATAATTAACTGTGAGCCTGAATTTGTCAGGTCTTTGATGGACACCAAGCCTGAGGGCAAAAACGCCAGGAATAGGAAATCTGGAGAGAGTGGGGTCAGAAAGGAGAGCCTGGGGTGACCAAAAATCTCCCTTAAACACCGAGAAAACCTTATTTCTGTAGCATTCATCTGAAACTCCACCAGGGCATACATATTAATTTTCTTTCCCCTACGGCAGTATGTGCAGAGGGGGAGGGGGGAGGGCGTTCCACCAGTTAGCACAGAGCCCTGTATGTGAATTTAAAAATGGTATTTTTAAAAGGAACCATTTTTAGCCTGGCCTGTGGTGGCACAGTGGATAAAGCGTTAACTTAGAATGCTGAGGTCGCTGGTTCAAAATCCTGGGCTTACTCAGTCAAGGCACATATGAGAAAGCAATCAATGAACAACTAGGGTGCCACCACAAAGAATTGATGCTTCTCATCTCTCTCCCTTTCTGTCTCTTTGTCCCTATCTGTCCTTCTCTCTGACTCTCTCTCTCCTCTCTAAAATGAATAAAGTCTTCAAAGAATTTTTTTAATGCCCATTCTTTATTTTAAAAATAAATAAATAAAAGGAACCGTTTCGTTGAGGTCTGACACACAGAAAGCTCTCCGTGTGGGATGTGTGCCGGCTGAGACAGAGCTTCGCGCTCGCCAGGACACCATGACCCCATCCAGCACTTCCCAAGCCTCCCCCTGCTCGCGGTTACTTAATTACTTATTTCAAAAGGTGCCACCATGTCATTTTTTTTTCCTGCAGTCCAAATAAATAAGAACACATCCCTCTGGCATTACATCTGGGTGTGGCTCACCCAGTCAGCCACCCAAAAGCATGTCACCAATTTTCTCCAGAGGAAGACGGGAGAGGCGGGGTGGAGACCCACCCAGCCTCCCACGTCTCAGGCCTCTGGTTCAGTTCTGTGTGTGTTTAACCCCGTAGCTTTCAAGGAAAGAAAATGCTCTTCGTGCCACAGAGCCTGTCAAGGTTGTGCTGAGCCGACGGAGGGTGGGGACAGCAGAGGACGGACAGACATCGGCTCCTTGCCTCCTGTCACCACCACGGAGAGGGTGGCCCGGCTCAGGGGCCGCGCAGACAGCAGGCGGGGGCCGCAGCAGGCGCACAGACGTCAGCACGACGGAGGAGGACCCGCCAGGCACATGGAGCGCTTAGGGGAGGAAAGCCCTGAGCGCTGGTGGAAACACATCTCCAGGTGCGGAGGAGGCGCCTGGGCCCCCTGAAGGAGGGAGGGGACACAGCTGGGCTGCATTGAGACTTAGGCTGTGCTTACAAGGTAGCAGATACCACTTCCGAAATAGCATCTGTTCCCCACGTTACTCACAGACAGGGATGACGGACACACGGCTAAAGACACAGGTGGCCAGCAGGACATGCAGCCGGGACGTGAGCTGTAGCACCCAGGCGTCCTGCGTGGACCCGGGCATCACACACACGTCCTCCCACAGGCCCTCGGAGCAGACGGGAGGCTCACGGTGCCCGTGGCCTCTGCCTTGACGGTTTCAGGTAAAGAAGCGGCAGGGAGCCCAGTCACTGCCGAGGGGTCACCCTGCTCCCTGGCGGCCACCGCGTCGGAGGGTCGGGATGCGTGGGTATGACCGTCGAAACTATCGTGGTGACCGATGGCACCAAAGAGACGAGGCCACGAGTCCGTCAGAACATCAGCTTCAGCCACAGCAGGGGCTGGACGGGTCAGCTTCAGCCACAGCAGGGGCTGGACGGGTCAGCCTCAGCCTGTCCTGGATCTGAGCAATGGAGGAGAGGCTACGGTCCTGCGTCCCGTCCTGAAGATACCGCCCCCCCCCCCCCCCGCCACCGCCCCGGAAGAACGCTGTGCGTCCTCAGTGGGATTTCCCACAGCTCCACCTGTGTCTGCGCACAGGCGGGACTCAGCCCGTTTCTGCTGACTTGGATTCAGAAACCAGACGACCATAGTCTCCATCAACCTCGCATCACAGGACATTACCTCAGTCTCTCGTCACCAAAAAAAAAAAAACCCAAAAGACAAAAAAACCAGCCCATCAAGATGAAGATGAAGGGTGCCCCTGAGAACGCCACACGCCATGGAGGGGCAGTCCTGGGTGTTCCTGTAAACAACCGACGGAACGCTGTTCAAACGCAGCTGAAACGACGGCTCTCGAGGCCAGGGTGTGACCTGTGGGGACTGTCCCCTGTCCCACCTACGGTAAGTTCTCCCACAGCCTCCTCTTGAGCTCCACACTCAAACCTGGGTGTGAATCTCACGGGAGAGGCTCGGGGTTCACAGGGAGATGCAGACGCATGTCCAGGGGAGAAGGGAATGACGAGGGGATGGAGGGGAGGCGAACAGGCAGGTGTGCTGTAGTCCCTCAGCCTGGACCCTGGGGCCGCCAGCTCGCCAGGCAGAGCTGCTCCCCAGAGGAGTGCTGGTTTTTCACTTATTCTCCGCCTGTTCTCCGCTTTGTGTGCGCCTTGTCCTGGGGAAACCCGCCGTGCTAACCGGGTGCCGAAGGTCAGACCCAGTCCTCACGACCGCAAACAGAGCGTTCTTCCAGACACAGGCGTGAGCGTGGGGCTTGCTCCTCGATTTACTTTTGTTAACAAGCTCCAGTGAGTCGTGAACATTGTCGGCCAAGTTTGTCTGCCTTTCAACAGGGTGTCGCGGACAGCCTCCCCTCTCTTTATCCCCAGATTTCTGTGCACGCTCACAGGGTGACATCGACGGGTACCTATGACTCGTGCTGCATTTCTCCCATCTGCCTCCTTTCTCCGCCTCTGACCCTGCGCCCACTGCCGTCCACTGTCAACCCTCCCGTCATGAGCACGGACCCAGCTCCAAGGGGCAGGTCGTCACCGCCCGGTGTGCGTCCATCGCCGTCCATGACTCTCTTCCTTCCGCTGGGATTCCGTCTGAGGACACGCCCATCTGTCACGCAGGTCCTCTCATGTCACCCTGCATGCAGCGTTCTGGGTCGTGTTTTCTGTACAGAGAGGGGATCCTCTGCCCATCGTTGCCCCATCATCCGACAGGTCTCTGTGGCTCTCCCACTGAATTGCCGGTGAGGGTCGGAGGCACGCGATCAGGCTGCGTGACGTCACAAGGCGCCTTTGTCTCCTGCCGGGTCGCTCCCACAAGGGCTCCTTTCTGTGACCTTTCACAGGACCCCTGTTTCTCTGGGGCAGTTTCAGGAGGGGGTTGCCAGGTTTCAGGGCACAAGTGTGTTTAATTCAGATAGAATTAGGCAACGTATTCTAAAAAATAGGTTGTTAACAACGTATATTTCTGGCCACAATGTACATAATAAGCCCCTTTCCCCACATCCCTGGTGGTTAATGAGTGTCACTGCTGTTTAAAATTGTTGCCAGTTTCATGGGTCTGGAGTGATATTGTTATTTTACCTGGCATTTCCCTGTCTGCTTGCGACAGTGAACACTAGTCCATGTGTCTGACGGTCATTCACGGTGAACACTGTCCATGTGTCTGACGGTCATTTACGGTGAACACTGGTCCATGTGTCTGACGGTCATTTGCATTGCTTGCCTGTGACCTGCGAATGCCTACCCTTTGCTTTTATTTCTGTTTTGTGATTTGTGTCTTTTGATTTGTAAGAACTCCTTGTACGGGACATGTATTAGCCATCTGTGTATCTGCTGTGTTGCAAACATATCTTTCCCCAGTTATCACTTTTTATTGACGTCATTTATGGCATTTTTGGTCACACTTCCACACTTCTTTCCAAGCATTGAGTGTCTGGTGTCATCTAAGACAGAATCTCACAACTCAAAGCAGTGATGTAATTTGGGATTAAAATAAATAAATAAATAAATAAATAAATAAATAAAAACCTTGCCCTGGCCAGCTAGCTCAGTGGTAGAGCATCGGCCTGGCATGTGGAAGTCCCGGGTTCAATTCCCGGCCAGGACACACAGGAGAAGCACCCATCTGCTTCTCCACCCCTCCCCCTCTCCTTCCTCTCTGTCTCTCTCTTCCCCTCCTGCAGCCGAGGCTCCACTGGAGCAAAGATGGCCCGGGCACTGAGGATGGCTCCATGGCCTCTGCCCCAGGTGCTAGAGTGGCTCCAGTCACAACAGAGCAACACCCCAGATGGGCAGAGCATCGTCCCCTGGTGGACATGCCAGGTGGATCAGGCTTGGGCACATGCAGGAGTCTGTCTCTCTGCCTCCCTGCTTCTCACTTTAGAAAAATAACAAATAAAAAACAGAAAACCTTTGGAGCACAAAACTTGATTAATTATAATCCTTAGTTCATGCAAGAGTCTAACCTTTGTTTTGGGAGTGATCCTCTCCTATTTATTTAGTTAGGTCTCTAATTGCGTTTCTCTTACTTAGCAATCCAACGTTCAGAGAAGAGCTACTCTGCTGACAGCAGGTGCGTCTCAGGACAGGGGGCTGCCCTGTCCTGAGTCCTGTTCCTCCTCACCTGACGTGACCACCATCCCAGTCACCCCTCACTTTCCGTTTTCTATGCTCACTGCACCTGTTCTCGTGTGAGGTGATACACTGTGCTCCCCACATTCATACATTGCAGTTCTAGCCCCTGTGTGGCTGCATTAGGAGATGGGGCCACCAAGGAGGTTACGGGGGCTCAGCAAGCCCACAGAGGGGAGCCCTAGTCCATAGGGCTGGCGTTCTCTCAGAAGGGGCAGTGGGGGGACAGAGGAGAGGCCACGAGAGGACACAGTTTGTGGGAACACGGCCGGCCGTCAGAGGGCGGGAAGAGAGGCTCAGGAGAAACAGACCTGTCTGCACCTCGCTGTGTGATGGGCTCAGGGACAAGCTTCCTGGGCCCACAGAAGTGGGTGGCCCTCCACCCTGTGTGTCCCCCTAAGAGGTAGAGGCAGATGCAGGACTGGCATGGGGTCTCCCCAGGGCCCTGAGGAAGAAAACGAGCCCCCAGGACCAGAGCACTGTTAGTGCCCCCACATCCCAGGCTCTTACCTCCCCCCCCCCGAAAAGCTAGAGAGAGCTTGTGTTTACCTCGCTGCCTCTGCCACAAAGAGAAGCCCGGAGCTCAGCACCCAGCTTGGCCCCGTCCAGGGACCCCAGCCCTGCCATCTGCAGTGGCTCAGCTTGGTCACCTCCTGCCCCGCCAGCCTCCTGCCCGGCTCGGTCACCTCCTGCCCAGCTCGGTCACCTCCTGCCCCGCCAGCCTCCTGCCCGGCTCGGTCACCTCCTGCTCCGCCAGCCTCCTGCCCAGCTCGGTCACCTCCTGCCCAGCTCGGTCACCTCCTGCCCGGCTCGGTCACCTCCTGCCCGGCTCGGTCACCTCCTGCCCAACTCGGTCACCTCCTGCCCAGCTCGGTCACCTCCTGCCCGGCTCGGTCACCTCCTGCCCAACTCGGTCACCTCCTGCCCGGCTCGGTCACCTCCTGCCCAACTCGGTCACCTCCTGCCCGGCTCGGTCACCTCCTGCCCAACTCGGTCACCTCCTGCCCGGCTCAGTTGCCTCCTGCCCGGCTCGGTCACCTCCTGCCCGGCTCGGTCACCTCCTGCCCTGCCAGCCTCCTGCCCAGCTCAGTCACCTCCTGCCCAGCTCGGTCACCTCCTGCCCGGCTCGGTCACCTCCTGCCCGGCTCGGTCACCTCCTGCCCGGCTCGGTCCCCTCCTGCCCAGCTCGGTCACCTCCTGCCCAGCTCGGTCACCTCCTGCCCCGCCAGCCTCCTGCTCAGCTCGATCATCTCCTGCCCCACCAGCCTCCTGCCCAGCTCGGTCACCTCCTGCCCAGCTCGGTCACCTCCTGCCCAGCTCGGTCACCTCCTGCCCGGCTCGGTCCCCTCCTGCCCAGCTCGGTCACCTCCTGCCCAGCTCGGTCACCTCCTGCCCCGCCAGCCTCCTGCTCAGCTCGATCATCTCCTGCCCCACCAGCCTCCTGCCCAGCTCGGTCACCTCCTGCCCAGCTCGGTCACCTCCTGCCCAGCTCGGTCACCTCCTGCCCGGCTCGGTCCCCTCCTGCCCGGCTCGGTCACCTCCTGCCCAGCTCGGTCACCTCCTGCCCCGCCAGCCTCCTGCTCAGCTCGATCATCTCCTGCCCCACCAGCCTCCTGCCCAGCTCGGTCACCTCCTGCCCAGCTCGGTCACCTCCTGCCCGGCTCGGTCACCTCCTGCCCGGCTCGGTCCCCTCCTGCCCAGCTCGGTCACCTCCTGCCCAGCTCGGTCACCTCCTGCCCCGCCAGCCTCCTGCCCAGCTCGGTCGCCTCCTGCCCAGCTCGGTCACCTCCTGCCCGGCTCGGTCCCCTCCTGCCCGGCTCGGTCACCTCCTGCCCAGCTCGGTCACCTCCTGCCCGGCTCGGTCACCTCCTGCCCGGCTCGGTCACCTCCTGCCCGGCTCGGTCCCCTCCTGCCCAGCTCGGTCACCTCCTGCCCAGCTCAGTCACCTCCTGCCCCGCCAGCCTCCTGCCCAGCTCGGTCACCTCCTGCCCAGCTCGGTCGCCTCCTGCCCAGCTCGGTCACCTCCTGCCCGGCTCGGTCACCTCCTGCCCCGCCAGCCTCCTGCCCAGCTCGGTCGCCTCCTGCCCTGCCAGCCTCCTGCCCAGCTCGGTCACCTCCTGCCCCGCCAGCCTCCTGCCCGGCTCGGTCACCTCCTGCCCAGCTCGGTCGCCTCCTGCCCCGCCAGCCTCCTGCCCAGCTCGGTCACCTCCTGCCCAGCTCGGTCGCCTCCTGCCCCGCCAGCCTCCTGCCCAGCTCGGTCACCTCCTGCCCCGCCAGCCTCCTGCCCGGCTCGGTCACCTCCTGCCCGGCTCGGTCACCTCCTGCCCCGCCAGCCTCCTGCCCAGCTCGGTCACCTCCTTCCCAGCTCGGTCACCTCCTGCCCCGCCAGCCTCCTGCCCAGCTCGGTCACCTCCTTCCCAGCTCGGTCACCTCCTGCCCCGCCAGCCTCCTGCCCAGCTCGGTCACCTCCTGCCCCGCCAGCCTCCTGCCCAGCTCGGTCACCTCCTGCCCAGCTCGGTCACCTCCTGCCCAGCTCGGTCACCTCCTGCCCCGCCAGCCTCCTGCCCCGCCAGCCTCCTGCCCAGCTCGGTCGCCTCCTTCCCAGCTCGGTCACCTCCTGCCCCGCCAGCCTCCTGCCCGGCTCAGTCGCCTCCTGCCCCACCAGCCTCCTGCCCAGCTTGGTCACCTCCTGCCCAGCTTGGTCACCTCCTGCCCAGCTCGGTCACCTCCTGCCCCGCCAGCCTCCTGCCCAGCTCGGTCACCTCCTTCCCAGCTCGGTCACCTCCTGCCCCGCCAGCCTCCTGCCCAGCTCGGTCACCTCCTTCCCAGCTCGGTCACCTCCTGCCCCGCCAGCCTCCTGCCCAGCTCGGTCGCCTCCTGCCCAGCTCGGTCACCTCCTGCCCCGCCAGCCTCCTGCCCAGCTCGGTCGCCTCCTGCCCAGCTCGGTCACCTCCTGCCCGGCTCGGTCCACTCCTGCCCAGCTCGGTCACCTCCTGCCCAGCTCGGTCAACTCCTGCCCGGCTCGGTCGCCTCCTGCCCCACCAGCCTCCTGCCCAGCTCGGTCGCCTCCTGCCCAGCTCGGTCACCTCCTGCCCAGCTCGGTCACCTCCTGCCCGGCTCAGTCACCTCCTGCCCAGCTCGGTCACCTCCTGCCCAGCTCGGTCACCTCCTGCCCCGCCAGCCTCCTGCCCCGCCAGCCTCCTGCCCAGCTCGGTCCCCTCCTGCCCAGCTCGGTCGCCTCCTGCCCCGCCAGCCTCCTGCCCAGCTCGGTCGCCTCCTGCCCAGCTCGGTCACCTCCTGCCCGGCTCGGTCCCCTCCTGCCCAGCTCGGTCACCTCCTGCCCCGCCAGCCTCCTGCCCAGCTCGGTCGCCTCCTGCCCAGCTCGGTCACCTCCTGCCCGGCTCGGTCCCCTCCTGCCCGGCTCGGTCACCTCCTGCCCCGCCAGCCTCCTGCCCAGCTCGGTCGCCTCCTGCCCAGCTCGGTCACCTCCTGCCCGGCTCGGTCCCCTCCTGCCCAGCTCGGTCACCTCCTGCCCAGCTCAGTCACCTCCTGCCCGGCTCAGTCGCCTCCTGCCCCACCAGCCTCCTGCCCAGCTCGGTCGCCTCCTGCCCAGCTCGGTCACCTCCTGCCCGGCTCAGTCGCCTCCTGCCCAGCTCGGTCGCCTCCTGCCCAGCTCGGTCACCTCCTGCCCCGCCAGCCTCCTGCCCAGCTCGGTCGCCTCCTGCCCAGCTCGGTCACCTCCTGCCCGGCTCGGTCCCCTCCTGCCCAGCTCGGTCACCTCCTGCCCAGCTCGGTCACCTCCTGCCCGGCTCAGTCGCCTCCTGCCCCACCAGCCTCCTGCCCAGCTCGGTCGCCTCCTGCCCAGCTCGGTCACCTCCTGCCCAGCTCGGTCACCTCCTGCCCAGCTCGGTCGCCTCCTGCCCAGCTCGGTCGCCTCCTGCCCCGCCAGCCTCCTGCCCAGCTCGGTCGCCTCCTGCCCAGCTCGGTCACCTCCTGCCCGGCTCGGTCCCCTCCTGCCCAGCTCGGTCACCTCCTGCCCAGCTCGGTCACCTCCTGCCCGGCTCAGTCGCCTCCTGCCCCACCAGCCTCCTGCCCAGCTCGGTCGCCTCCTGCCCAGCTCGGTCGCCTCCTGCCCAGCTCGGTCACCTCCTGCCCCACCAGCCTCCTGCCCGGCTCGGTCCCCTCCTGCCCAGCTCGGTCCCCTCCTGCCCAGCTCGGTCACCTCCTGCCCGGCTCAGTCGCCTCCTGCCCCACCAGCCTCCTGCCCAGCTCGGTCGCCTCCTGCCCAGCTTGGTCACCTCCTGCCCGGCTCAGTCGCCTCCTGCCCCGCCAGCCTCCTGCCCAGCTCGGTCGCCTCCTGCCCAGCTCGGTCACCTCCTGCCCGGCTCAGTCGCCTCCTGCCCCGCCAGCCTCCTGCCCAGCTCGGTCGCCTCCTGCCCAGCTCGGTCACCTCCTGCCCGGCTCAGTCGCCTCCTGCCCCGCCAGCCTCCTGCCCAGCTCGGTCGCCTCCTGCCCAGCTCGGTCACCTCCTGCCCAGCTCGGTCACCTCCTGCCCGGCTCAGTCGCCTCCTGCCCCGCCAGCCTCCTGCCCAGCTCGGTCGCCTCCTGCCCAGCTCGGTCACCTCCTGCCCAGCTCGGTCACCTCCTGCCCGGCTCGGTCCCCTCCTGCCCAGCTCGGTCGCCTCCTGCCCAGCTCGGTCACCTCCTGCCCCACCAGCCTCCTGCCCGGCTCGGTCACCTCCTGCCCCGCCAGCCTGCTGCCCGGCTCGGTCACCTCCTGCCCAGCTCGGTCACCTCCTGCCCCGCCAGCCTGCGAGGCTCCAGCCCCTGCTTCCCAGTCCCGCCATCCCTGTGGCACGTCTGGAAAAGCCAGGGGTGGCGTCAGGTGACACCCAACACCCAGGACTCTTATGAATCAGGATGTTCCGAGTCCTGCAGGGACGTGGCTCAGAAGTCACCCCAGTGTCCCCGAGAAACACGTCAAAAACCACAGAGAACAACCAGAGAAGCCCCTGTCGTGCGGAGGGGTCGGGTCTGCCTGGGCTGCTGGCCGGACCCGGGGGGGTACAGGGAGGTGGACAGCCGCA